>NC_030440.2:12743288-12955788 GCF_001660625.3 Ictalurus punctatus | reverse complement strand
TCAATAAAGACTTTGTGTTGGTTGTCTGAAAAGTGGTCTATTATACAGTGGGGGAAATAAGTATTGAATGCATCAACATTTTTTTCAGTCAATATATTTCCAATGAGGCTATTCACGTGAAATTTTCACCAGATTTTGGTATTAATTCAAGAAATCCACACATATAAAGAAATCCAAAGATTAAAGTCCATAAATAAAGTTATGTGTAATAAAGAGGAATGACACAGGAAGAAAGTATTGAACACGCTAACCGAAATGTATTTAATACTTAGTGGAGAAGCCGTTGTTTGTAATGACAGATTCAAGACGCTTCCTGTATGAAGAAATTAATGGGCCACAGTATTCAGGTGTGATTTTGGCCCATTCTTCTAAACATATTGTCTTTAAATCTTGTTCAATTGCGTTCAAGTCAGGTGATTGACTGGGCCGTTCTAACACCTTGATTTTTTTTCTCTGAAACCAATTGAGAGTTTCCTTTGCTGTATGCTTTTGATCGTTGTCCTGCTGGAAGATCCATCCATGTCTCATCTTCATCATCCTGGTGGATGGCAGCAGATTCCATTCATTCCATCCATTCATCGTTCCTTCAATTATATGAAGTCTGCCAGTACCATGTGATGAAAAACAGCCCCACACCATAATGCTTCCACCTCCAAACTTCACTGTTGGTATAGTGTTTTAAGGGTGATGTGCAGTGCCATTTCTTCTTCAAACATGGTGTGTAGTATAAGAGCCAAAAAGTTCAGTTGTGCTCTTGTCTTACCAGACTGCACTCTCCCAGTATTTCAAAGGCTTGTCCAAATGGGTCTTTCACTTACAGTCTTTCACTTACTTCTAGGACTAGGAATTACTCCTATGCTTTGGATCATCCCCACACCATCACACTTCCACCACCATGCTCGAATTGTCTTGCTGCATAATCCAGTTGGAAGACTGGACATTCTCCTTTAGGATTTTCTGGTAGAAAGCAGAGTTCATTTTTCCCTCAATTAGTGCAAGTTGCCCAGGCTCTGAAGCAGCAAGGCATCCCCACACCATCATACTTCCACCACCATGCTCGACTGTAGGTATGATGTTCTTTTTGTGGAATTCTGTGTTTGGTTTATGCCAGGTGTAACAGGACCCCTGTCTTCAAACAGTTCCACTTTCGACTCATCAATCCACAGAACATTCTCCCAAAAGGTTTGAGGAGGTGTGTTTTCGCAAAATTCAGATGAGCCTTAATGTTCTTCTGGGTTAGCAGTGGTTTTCACCTCACCACTCTTCCATGGATGCCATTTTTGCCCAGTGTCTTTCTCATAGTGGAGTCATGAACAGTGACCTTTATTGATGTAAGAGAGGCCTGTAGTTCCTTTGATGGTGTCCTTGGGTCTTTTGTGACTTCCTGGATGAGTAGTTGTTGTGCTCTTGGAGGAATTCTGGAAGGTCAGTCACTTCTGGGCAGGTTCACTGCTGTGCCAAGTTTTTCCATTTAGAGATAATGTCTCTCACTGTGTTTCTTTGGAGTCCCAGAGCCTTTGAAATAGCTTTGTAACCCTTCCCAGACTGATGTATTTCAATCACCTTCTTCCTCATCATTTCTGGGATTTCTTTCAACTTTGGCACAGTGTGTTACTGAGTAAGACCTTTTAACCAACTTCATACTGTTGAAAAAGTTCTATTTAAGTGTTGCTTTGATTGAACATGATTTGCAGTAATCAGGACTGGTTGTGTCTAGTCCAGCTGAACCCCATTATGAATGCAGTTTCATACATTCACGGAATTAGTAACTACGGGGGCAAATACATTTTCACGCAGACCCAGTTGGTACTGTATAACTTTTGCTTCAATAAATAACATTATCGTTTAAAAACTGTATTTTGTGTTTACTCAGGACACCTTTGATTTATCTTAGATTTTGCTTTAATTTCTGAAACAATTTCATATGATACATACACAAAAACAGAAGAAATCAGGATGTGAGCAAATAATTTTTCACAGCACTGTATAATCTCCATGCTTTTTATCAGAGTAAGTCCTGAGTATGAATGAGTGGAATAAGTCTTACTGCATGAGCTTACCATAGACTTGGCCTTGCACCGTTTGTATGATGAGGCAGACAGGGCTTTCTTCTGTGTGCTTTCTTGTGATGTATTGGGATTAGTCCCTCTGCTTCTTGCTTGTCTGCAGAAATAACCAGGATGTTTTAATTTCTCAACTCACACTAAACACACATATACAATATACAAGCTCTACATTTACACAGGAACTGCATAGTAGGAGGACAGGACACACTGGGGATGATAAACTGTTTACTATTTTAGGACAGTCTGTGTTAGATTAGGGCGTGTATGTGTGTGTGTGTGTGTGTGTGTGTGTGTGTGTGTGTGTGTGTGTGTGTGCGCACAGGGAACTGAGGATGTTGTCTTACACTTGTCTTGCATGCTCGATTGGGTCGAGGTTGTCTAAGTAGTTAAAGCGTATTGTGTCAGTGGGGTGTCTGTCTGAGTCTCTCCACGGTGGAAGTCCTTTCGCTGAAGTTACTGAGGCATGGCCAGGTAAACTCCGCCCATGCTGACTCAGGACGCTGGGCCTCAATTCCCCGTTCTCCAGAGTCGGCTCTTCAAATTCACTGTCGATCGCCTTCACTTCAGGAACTATGAATCCCTCCTTATCGAGAGTCTGTGAAAAAATCAACCAAGGATTTGACATGGTAGTGTTATAGAGATAACTGTGATATGGAGATAACTCAGAATTACAGCTTTATAACCATTCCACAAATCATCAACCCTCCTCACTGACCTGAAAAATGGCATAAATGAATAAATTGTAAATATTAAGTAACTTAATCTATGAGTTACATTTCATTCTAGCTTGAGAATTATGCCATGCCCACCAAAACATATCTTCTATATTCAGTCTCACCTTGGGTCGGCTTACATGAAGCCCCTGTACTGTCTCTAAGTAGTGCCTCTTCCACACACCTTGCTCAAATGGTGTAGGAGTGAATGTTATACACCAACCCAGTCTCAGGCATTTTGGCATCCAGACTTGGTCCAGCTCCACCATGCTCTTCCAATTCCAGCTAACCTTAGAGTGGTTCATAATAAGTAGATCAAGCATTACTTTCCATGTTATGCACTGTGTTGGACATGGTGCTTGTGGGTACAACAACGACGGAAATATAATGCAGTGTTAACCCTTTCAGGTGTACATGTCCACATTTTAGACGGGCTGATTTTATGAAAGACGGATTTTGAAACGTCTGAAATCAGCTTCATCATGCAATAATCCTGTAATGCGTACATTTTCTACATTGAAGAATATGTCAAGAATATTGCGATATTTTGTTCAAATGATAATTTCTATAATTTTAGAATCTTCAACGTTTATTTTACATTACATTTCTAGATTCATTAACAATATCTATAATCTTCAACCTTTATTCTACATGTGAATCTTAAGCAATTTTGTTCATGAAGACCGTTAAAAAAGACAAGTTTTCAATTTGAGACACGGCTCATGACAACAGCGGAAAGTCTTATTTGAGACAGCACTCGTCGGTGTCTTTAACATCAGTGTGTATAAAATCACTAAAGATTTTACAATTCAACTTGGAAACCTGACAGACGGGGGACGTTTTGGCTCCGATGTTTCGTCTAGAGGATGTCACTTTTAAAAATTCTGGATGTACATAAGATATGCAGCGAGTGTGTGAGCAATACTCCCACTAGACGGGTAAGACAGTGAAAGGAACATTCCTTTGGTTTTTCATCACATGTGTTACACATTCATAAAGACATAAATGATATTTTTTATTACAATACAACACAATAATAAAGACAGATTTCCCCCTAGATTTAAAGCTTTTTACTTAAGATATTCCTACACATAGACAGTCTGCAAACTTTTTAATATGTTATATTTAGAAAAAAATATGATGCGCAATTTGTAAAAGTAATAGAGGAATCTGTATATGTTTTAAAATAATTGATGTATGAATTGGTTAAGCAATATAAAACTCGAATAGTATTAGAAAACTGAAAGATGAACTTCTACCCATGTGGTTGAAGTTATTTACCTGTGCACATCTACAGAGGCTTCTTGGGTCAAGGAATGAGAAGATGTAGAGAGATATGACCCTGGGCAGAACACTGGTAAAGTCCAGCGCGTCCTCAGGCACCTGAGTGCACAGAGTCTGTCTAAGATACTTCATCTGGGCCATGGAGCAACGGGAAAAGAAGTCCTGTAACACCTGCTTCCTCTGGCTGTCGGACCACTTATCAAACTGAGAAACAGATTGGTGCAATGCTAAGCTTAATAAGCAATGTCGTGTGTGTGTATGCTATACAGTAGATACAAAAGGCCAGAATTTTATTCCTCACCCACTTGCCAACAAGCTTTTTCCTCTCTTCAAAGACCTGCAATATTGATCAAACACAAAAGGATGAAGACAAGCACATGTCTGGAAAGTTTAGACGCATCACCACTTCAAAAAGGAAGAACTAGTAAGAACTGTTGTTCTGAAATGATTTAAGAATGATCAGATGAACGTACATGGCTGTTGGACAGGTGGTGGTTTAGTGGCGTCCAGGAGCTCCGCTTGGTCTGCATCTTACTACCAAGTGTCTCTCGAGGAGCGAATGCCATTCCTGTGTTACATACAAAACACTCCTGTAAAATAACGGGGTAATTGTAGAGCTGTAACGTAACCGGTATAGCAGTATACTTGATAATGGAATCTAGGATAGTTGTGTGATTAGCCATTAGTTCAGTTGTATCAGTATTGTATATGGTTATGGATAATGACACAACCCCAAATGTATCCAAGTACAATGCTTCTATGCTAAAAAAACAAAAACAAAACAACACATATTTCCCATGTGATTACATGTTTTTAACAGGTGAGTAATATGTAATCATATGAAAACTATGTGAAGGTGGATTTATACCCTGAAAATGCGTATTGTGAATTCAAGCAAACGCATGTTATATCAGCATTTCTACCTCACAGCTCTAGCGTTCGAACCTGAGCTTGAGTTACTGTCTATGCGTAGTTTTACATTATACCTTCCAATATCATGCTGTTAGGTAGATTGGCTATGCTAATATGCTATATGCTATGTTATGCTAACCCTATTTCCCTAGGTGTGAATAAGTGTGTGCAAAGTACCCTACCCTGCAATGAACTGCCGTCCTACCCAGGGTTTAATACTGCTTCTTTTTAAAAAAATTATTTCATGTATCGTGCTTTAATTGTTTTTTTTTTTTACTAATGGTATTCCTACAAAGGACAAGCCATTTACTTTTTAACATAAGTGATATTTATTAGGATATTTATAGTGTTTATATATTTCTGTAAAGCTGCTTTGAGACAATGTCCATTGTAAAAAGCGCTTAATTGAATCGAATTGAATATTCGTAAAAAGTCCAAATCAAAAACATATGCAATTTTAAGTCATAAAAATATCTAAAGGATCTGGATTGTTTTTGTATAAAAAAAATAAAAATAAAAATAATTTTTAAAAAAAAGGTAGTGTGGCCAAAAAATTGAGGTTTGTAGAAAATCCATTTGGGGTTATTTGCCCAGAAAATGTGGGAACCTCTGTTGTAGTATAATGTAGAACAGTGGTCACCAGCTCTGATCCTGAAGATCTACCTTCCTGAAGACTTCAGATCCACCCATAATGCTGCCCATCTGACCATCTAATCATCACTTTAGGAAGGTACTGATCAGCTAAAACAGGTGTGTTACATTTTGGTTGGAGATGAAACCTGCAGGTAGGTCGATCTCCAGGGTTGGTGGCCACTGATGTAGAAGGTTTTCAGTTTTCAAAGTTAAGTATAAACACACCAAAATAATACTTAAGTATAATAACCCAGTAGAACTACTCAGGTATTGTCCAGCAGCCCTGGCTGTAATTCATTACTGCACCTGATTAATGTGCCATTACATTACACACTACACATTACAGCTACGACACAAGGTAAAGGCATTAAACCAATATCACAAGCTTCTATAGTACTGGAAAGGAACCAGGAAATGACCTACCGTCAGTAGTAGCCTACAGAAGCAGCCATGAACAGTCATGAACTATATTTACCGTTGAACGGGTTTTTTTTAGTTTACTGGTTTCCATAGAGTGTGTTAGCACCGCCTCTTTAAACCTTCACACTGCTCCAGGCAACCGAATATATACACCACTACACCTCTACTAACACAAACTGACCGCTTCTCAGGGCTGTTTCATTCAGATTAACCCTAATCACAGCAGAGTTACCAGGTAGCTTGTCTTTAAGAGCGATTCTAACACTCACGCACTCGCTCGCGCTCGAGTGACGACAGCGCCGTGGCTGTTGTAGCTCGACGCGATGAATATGCGCGCGCGCGCCACACACACACACGCACACTCTCCACACGGATAAAGAGGAGCCGCTGTGTTAGAGAGCGAGTCCTGCGCGTGATTCTTCCAGACCGGAGAAGTACGAAGGCCTACATTCGTTCAGAAAAACCAGTGGAATAGGAAACAATAACGGAGACGCCTTTTTTCAGGTAGCATCAGCTTACCTCACCTCAAACAAACCAATTAAAGCACGCGCTTTTGTTGATCAAAGCAGAACAGAGTCGGGTTAAACTGGGAGAAGAAGATGGCTCGTGCGTGCATGTGATAGGCTGCGGGAAGTGATACCGCTAGGATGCATGTGTCTGTTTGTCATTTTCATGTCGTTAGTGTTTGTTATAAGCTACTTTCTCTTATAAGGAGTCTAAAGCCGAGGCAGTACGAACACGCTGCATTACACTTTAATACATGAGGACGAGTCCAATAAAAACCTTATCAAAATTGCGACATAGATTACAATTTAATATTACAGTTTAATTCGGGTTTTTATCGGGAACACGCGTTGCAGTGAGCGTAATGGAGATTATGTAGGGAAAAATGATATGCGTTATGTAAAACCTAATTTGCAATATACAATATAAAATTTTATATATATATATATATATATATATATATATATATATATATATATATATATATATATATATATATGACTTTCAGTTGACTCACCCTCAGGACACCAAAATTGACCATGATACTTGTATGTGCCATTGCAGTTTTAGTCCCTATTAGCTGGTGTAATAACTTCCACTCATCTGTCTGAGAAGGCTTTCCATTTGCTCATTCTACCACAACAACATTAGTAAGGTCAGGTAGTGATGTTGGCGAGGAGGTCTGGGGTGCAGTCAGTGTTCCAGTTCATCCCAAAGGTGTTCAGCACTGTTGAGGTCAGGACACTTGAGTTCTTCCAGTCCAAACTTTGGCAAATCATGTCTTCATGGAGCTCGCTTTGTGCACAGTGTCATTGTCATGCTGGAACAGGTTTGGCCTGTTCATTCCTGCGAAAGGAAAAATGTAATGTTAGAGCATACAAAGACATTCGAGACAATTGTGTTTCCAACTTTGCCACAGCAGTTTGGAGAATAACCACATATGGGTGTGATGATCAGGTGTCCACTTGTAGCCATATAGTGCATAAATGTGTATATGGTCCATATAGTGTGTAAATGTTTTTTACCATAATTAAATGTGTTATGAGACAAGAATGCTACGGAATAGCCAATAATGAACTGTTAAAGAATTCTACATTCAAAGTGATCAGCTGTTCAGTATTTTTCTGTTTTGTAAATTTTATACCAATATTTTTGGAAATTCTCACAGTATGAAAACCTGGTCTACACATAGCAGTATCACAGTATTAATAAACACCAAGCCATTGTTGCGGATTAGAGGAAAACTTATGATGAAATCTTAATCTCTTAACAAGCCCTTGAAGAAATAATTATTCAGACACTTCTGTTTTTGTTATTTTATATACTTCCACTTCTTTGTGGTTAAGTTTTGGCCTGTTCCTCTTGGCAAATTGTCTTTGATTCCATAGGGTTATAAGGTTCCCTCTGACGGATCAATTTCAAATTTTAAAAGAGTGTAAATTTTCAATGAGATTTAAGTCAGGAGATTGGTGAGAACATGTAGTGCCTTCTTAAGTTATGTTGGTTGTAGGTTTTTCGGTTGTTGTCTTGTTGAAACATCCATCTCCTCCCCAGGTTGGGTTTCTTGGCTGATGAGATAAAATTTTCCTCTAATATGCCCTTTCCTCTAATATGTTTTCCTTGATGATGTGTATTGCTTCAGTACCAATTGCAGGGAAGCAGCCCCATATCATGATGCTCCCACACCGTGCTTCACTGTGGGTGTGGTGTTCATGGGATCATACGCACAGCACTTCTTTCTCCAAATATAACACGTTGAATTTTTGCCAGAGTTCTATTTAAATGCTTTTAAATGCATATTATCTAAACAGTTGTACTAACAGGGAAGTTTAAGGTATTTGCTATGGCTCTGTAGCTTTTACCACTCAATTGTTGTTTAATAATGTTGTCCCTGAGAATTTTAGGAAGCTTCTACGCCTTAGCTGCCATATATGTGTGTGTGTGTGTGTGTGTGTATATATATATATATATATATATATTATCTGAATACATTATTCCCCATAATTTTTTTTTCGTGGATATATGCAGTGGAAGAATTATAAATATCAAAAACAAAACTGTCTAAATACTTGACAATTTCCCTGCACTGTAAATATGTAACAAAAAAAGAAACAAAAATATCAGAAAGATATTTTTGAGAATGACTTTTCTTCTCTTATTGTCAGTATTCATCATGTTGTCATTATAAGCTGAAAGAAAGAATGGCTGTGACCTTCACCATTACTATTTATCTATTTATCTTACTGTTATTTTAATTGTATCTAAGCTGGCAAATATTTAGATTGTAATACTGTCCTAATTCAGGTTATTTTAGATTTAAGATTGGTTTCTGATTGCCAAAGCAGTCTAAAGCATTGTGTGCATTGAGTAAATAATTCATCACTGGTTTTGCATCCAATATTTAGTGCACTCTTTCTTCTACAGACATGGTGAGGCAGTAAACCAGGAAAAAAGGCCATGCAAGTACAGCCGAAGATGGAACTCTACTGAGAAGATCTCCTAGTTTCGTTACAGCAGAACAGCAATGGAGATCACCTACTCCACTGACACCACCTCCGGAATATTTCAGCTCTCATCGAGTCAATGAGGCAACTCTAGCTGTTGTAACAAACACCTATTTCTCCCCGAGACACAGTGACATCATTCTATTCTTGCAATGTTTCTGGCTGGGCTTAAGACAATGGATCTTGCTTGGTTTGTGCTTTCCATGCTAACAACATGTACAGCTATCAACATGCAGTCAGCAGGCAGCCACAGCACCTTCACGTGTGAGCCCATCATGCTGCGGATGTGCCAGGGTCTCCCCTACAACACCACCTTCATGCCCAACCTGCTCAATCATTACGACCAGCAAACTGCAGCCCTTGCAATGGAGGTACAGGCACATCATTTCTTTCATTTACAAATATGTGAGTAAATATATGGTCAAATTAAATGTAAGCTAAAATATGCTGAAATATTACTCATACTATAGAGGCTGCATTCACGTTTTAGTTTAGTAGATATGAATTGACATACATAAACATAATGACCTATATGTATATGTATATACATATTCATACATATATGTTTTTGCTCTGTGCTTTGTCTCATTGTGCTGCTGGAATATATATTTTCACCCTAAATGCAGATATCTGGCTGACTGGAACAGGTTGTCCTCAACAATTTGCTTATATTTGGTTTCATCCATGTTGACTGTGATGGCAATAAGCTTTCCAGTTCCTCCTGTTGTAAACCATAGAGCATGATGCTACCATCACCTTGCTTGATCACAGGAATGGCATTACCTGGGTGTTGGGTTATATTTGGTTTGTGGAAAACATTAACCAAATATTGACCAAAGCTTTCGACTAAATGGCTCAATTTAGTCTGATCAGAACACAAAATTTTGTGTTCAAATCAGGTCCTCCTATTTCCCATTTGTAATGTCTGGGTGGTGCCACTTTGTTATTTTGGATTTCGTAGTGTTCCTAGGAAGGTTCAAAGCTTTGATGTGTTATCCTTCTACAACGTTTTTTCCTCCTAACATCTCCAGATATGAATTGTGCAAGCATACAATTGGACACAAGTGGATTTAAGATTGAACTGTTTAACATATTTCGTGTGATCTCTCAAAAATTCAATCATTGTCCTTATTTATGTTGCTAAAAGAAGGGGGGGGGGGGTGAATGAATATCAATTATGCAGTTTTTAGACGTTTTTATGTTGTAAATAATTGTAAGGACATCTAAATATTTTATTTTATTTTATTTCTTTAGCGAGGGGAGGCATTTTCTGAGGCACTATATGTCCTAGATTTCAGCACATGACTCAATTATTTATAATAAACCTTTTATCGTGACTCTGGTACAGGAGAAGGCAGAACTAATGGGTGGGGAAAAGCCTAAAAAAGACTGACAGGGAACACTAAATGGAAATTAGACTAGTTGAAAAGTCAAGATCGAGACTAGAAGGACCATAGTGTTCCTCTTAATCTGTGCCTTTATTTGTTTATTTTATTTATTTAAATAATTGATTTTACTAGAAAAAAATCGACTTTTCACATTTCAAATGCACCACTGTAGACTGAACTCTGTGTAACCTCATTTGTGAAATGAGACGTTTGCCTAAAGGGTTTTGGGGATGAGGGAGCATTGTGCTCACAGAATGACGGGGATATCTGAGCAGGATTAATGTTGTCATGGACAACTCAGTGCTGCTTTTATGTTCCAGTATTTGCTTTTTTTTTAGCCTTAGTTACCCAGCAAAGACAAACATTAAAACACGAGCACTGTAACGTGACACAGCTCAATTATTTCTTTACGTTAAAGCTGTTCATTGATCCTTCGTCTGTGGATATTAATATTCTGCATCGTTATCTTCAGGATATTCTGCCTGCAAAAGAGATATATTTTTCATGTACCTATAACTGCTATGTTCTTATCTTGTTTACTCATAATGTCTTAGCAGTCTTGTTATTGCATCCTTACTAGCAACATTATTAATAACATTTATTCATTCTGATTAGACTGCAGCATATTGTTATTTCTACACCTTGGCCATCCAGCGCAGTATACCCTGAGCCAGTGTTTTACCCATCACTCCCCCTTCCACACCGCAGTCTTTTGTTCCTTTTCCACTATATGTCTGTTTCTTTCCCCCTCCTCCTCCTCTGTTCTCGCTCTCTCTTTTACTCTCTCTCTCTCTCTCTCTCTCTCTCTCTCTTCATCCCTCCCCCACATAAAGTAGCGCAGTTGCTTTGGAAACGAGTCCCAATTGTCTTGCAACAAAAGAACAGGGCTCTTTTCTCTCTCAGGAGGTGGTTCCCCTCCACCACCACGCCCTTTGACCCTGCTCCATAGAGACCCCTCACTGAATGCGGGCCCTTGCCTGGATCACTGGTTGCCATGACAGCGGGATGGATATGCACAATATTCAATTTGATTTAGATAAACACAACAAAAGCAGTATGATTTTATTTTATATATATGTGTATATGTGTGTGTGTGTGTGTGTGTGTGTGTGTGTGTATATATATATATATATACACACACACACACACACACACACACATATATAATTAAAATATATATATAACATACTTTATTTTTTTATATAGAAGTCTTAACTGTGTGCACTCAGTGAGATTTTAAGAGTCACAATGCGTATTCCTGACCTCTTCCTGACCCCGAAATATTCCTGAGATTTTTAATTGTGCACCGTCTTTGTTTGCAGAGAGGAAATGTAAATAAGAATTTATGAGTTTCGATTGGTGGTTAGCACGTTTGCCTCGCACCTCTGGGGTTGGGGCTTCGATTCTCGCCCTCGCCATGTTTCCTCCCCCAGTCCAAAGACATGCAATGTAGGCTGATTGGCATTTCCAAGGTGTGTGCAGTGTGTCGATGTGTGTGCAGTTGTGCACTGTGATGGGTTGGCACCACGTCCAGGGTGTCCCCCGCCTTGTGCCCCGAGTTCCCTGGAATAGACTCCAGACTCCTTGTAGTATAAGCAGTACAGAAAATGGATGGATGGATGAGACTAGATTGGATACAGAGTTGTGATTAGGGAGTAGATTAGTGATAGATGTTCTTTTTCAATACTCGATACCTAGTACGGATACTGACCCTTTTAGAGATAATGCTGGAATTAAATTTAGGCAAGAATTTGAGTTTGAGTTGTTTGTCGGTGCTGAAGTTACAATCAAACCCTGGTTGATAACATCTGCTGTGCTCAAATCAGTGACCAGGACAGTTTCCCACAAAGTCGGGGTTGTGTCGATTTGTTCTACCTTGTTAGATTTTCCTACTGTACGTACCGTATATCTATCGATCCATCCTACCACATCAAAAAATCCTACTGTGGGTTTCTGCTTCGCGCCTGTGACTACGTAAAATAATTCAGTGCAACTTTGCTGGAGATTCTGATTAGGCAAGGGTAGGATGATTTTACGGTGCAGAATACCCGATCAGATTTCAAGTCCAAGCGCAAGTAGTAAAAAATTAGGGGCGTGTTGTTCAGCGTGACAAAAATGATGCAATATTGATGTGCGCATGCGAAGTAAGCCCTGGTAGGACAATCTGACGGGTAGGATTAAATAGTAATAGTAATTTCAAAAGTAGGCGACTGTTCTAGAAATAGAGACCTGTTGGTTAAAATGAAAGAGTTATAAGCAGCAGACGTGGCATGACCTGCTGAGGTGCCGGGTATTTGAGAAGCTTTTACAGCTCAAAACTCACTCTTCTCTGGACTTTGTGCCATATAATGTCAAAGATGAAAAGGGTTTTAAAAATGTGCTTCAGATAGGGCTATGTGATATAACCATATAAATCAATGATTTTGCAATACCCTTTTCTGAGATATCATTGGTATGGTGATGTATTTTTTACGTTTTTAATAATTACAAAATTAAATGGATGTAATTTTTTTTATAAACTTTATTTTCTTTGTCTTTGTAGGCATTAAAGTAAAGTATCATCAAACTTTGTTTGTTTGAATACTGTTTTGTGCATACTTTGTTAGCTAAATTACATAGCGTGATGCACATCATGTATCATAGAAATGTCCTCAAGTATTGTGATATGATATTTTTGTCATATTGCTCAGCTCTAGCTTCAGAGATTAATTTCTACTTTTATTCTGACATTTTTCGGTTTTACAATCACATTTATATGCATGTTATAAAGCTGCATTCGGAATAACGCCATTTGCGACCTCCATGCATTCAAAGTACAAAGTGGGGAAAACACATGGACGACTCCACGGTCATCTTTTGTAAGCAGCAAGCTAGCCACCGAACTAGGTTGAGTGATGTATATTTTCCTCTTCAAAACAGTGAACTGTAGAGTCAATGTTCCAGATTTAACATGTGAATATGTCTGTATGGTGATTGATCTAAATCTAATTTGTGTATATACAGTATAATTTAGTTCAAGGTAAGACATGCTGCTGTGTTTAATGCTGATGATGTGATCAGCCATATTGATTTGATGTCACTTCCTGAACTTGTAGTTGAGTAGACTCCCCTGAACTCCTGAGTAGTAGCTTTATTTCAAGTTGGGCGAGGTTTTCTTTGGCTTTTCCTGGTTGGAGGTCAAGAGTTACAAGTTACAACCTCTAGTCGAATGCATCATAATATTCATGTATATAATACGTGTGTAAAAGTATTGTTTTTGAAATATATATTTGATTCTAAATAACGTATGAAAGCCCAGCCTGACCTCGTAAATTTCCTTCCATAGCTTCTGACTTGCTTAAAGGCTTATAAAAAGGCTTTTTAGAAGCGGTAAGAAAGAAAAACAAAAACAGGCAATGACAATACAGACTGGACAGATTTTTCCCAGACGACAATCAAGATGCACACATTGGGATTCTAGTGTGAGTATCGTGCAGACCAGAACAAGAATAACGCTGTCTACTGAACCAGTTCAGGTTCAATTCCCTTTACAGCTAGCATCTGTTCAGTTGACTGGCCTGGCTACACAAATATAAATGTAATGGAGTTATTGAATTCACCTACATTCAACGTTCTACCGTAAGGTAAAAGAGGTCATCCATTAAATTCCTCATCACTGGGAAAATAATGGACTGTGGTCCATTACTGGGAAAAATGTATTGAAAAACTTCACTAGCCACAGCCCCTGTCCTGAAAACAGTGAATAGGGAACATGAATAAAATCTTTAAAAAGTATAAACGTAAAAAGAATTTCATTCTCTTACATAGAACTCCGAGACTTGAAGCTGGCAACATATCCATCAGCTACTTGAATAGTGCACACACTTACATCTCTTTTGATGTGTCACGTCTGCGTCAAGTCTGGATCCAAGCGGAATTTACCATGTTAAATATGGATTAGATGTGAGGAAAAGATGCCTTGATGAGGATGCTTTGTGTCAAAATAGGCAAGACTAACATCCATCCTAATCCTTTTTTACAAGCAGTTTGGGTGGCAGCTTAGGAGAAAATGTTTTAGGAATAATGTGCTCCAGTTATTAATATGTACATACAAAACATCCTACATCTGCTATGCCTGACTGTAACAAGCTTACTACTGATTTGTTTAATTTCTACTGGTTGTTAATGGACTTAAAGTTACTTTCAGAAGTGAAATTGCTCATAAATCTGTACAGGCTGTGTTAATCCTCATAGATGAATTTTTCACAGTTTATATGGTTAAGAAGAGCTACACAATACCTTATTAACTGATAATGACTTGTATAGAAAGTCATATTTGTACCCAATGAAACAGGAAGTAATTTATATGACATTACATTATTCTGTACATTGTGTTCAGAAACTTTTCACTGGGATATAAAAGTGAAATCTACAAATGCTGGATTTATTTTGCACGGTCATCCCAAAGCTATTGTAGCAAAAGCACAAAGCCAGAGAGGCACTATGTCTTGTACTGGGTGGAGTTCTCTCCCGCTGGGAATTTGCATATTCAAGTCCCGCTCCATGGCTCATATACTGCATTCGACTAGAAGTCATATTTCCTGACCTCCAACCAGGAAAAAAGAAAGAAAACACCCCCTGAACTCAGAACTCCTACTCGGGAGCTAGGGGTGGTCTCCTCAACTCCGAGTTCTTCTGAGTTCAGCAAGTGGTGTCAAATTTGTAAATAGATTGCACTGCAGCCATAAAAGCAGCTATCCAATGTGATATAGTAAAAAAGATTAAAGGTGCAGTCACACATACAGCGACTCGCAGTGACAAAGCGACCAGAGAGCGTTCATTTTCAATGAGAGCTGGCAACTTCCGACGACATGAACGACCATTGGCGACGAGATGTGGGCGTGTCCAGTGATGCGACAAAGTTGAGAAAAGTTTAACTTTATGCAAATTTGGAGCAACTTAGTGCAGTGACTACCAATGGGAGTGAAGACAGTAGAGACACCCGTGCTCACTAGCATAACCGGTCACCATCGAACATATAGTGAGTGACACCCTGGTGATGAAACTCACTTACTGAGATAGGAGCTACACTGGGATTTTGCTCGACTGGAATAAAAAGTGAGTCTGTTTCATTATTGTTATTTTGTTTTTCACGCGCTAAGGCCATGAGCGTAGCTTAGCTCATTGGCGCTTGCGCTTTTGCTGCAGATAGATGACCGCAATGATAAAGAGCACACACTGCTTCTCCTTCATCTTGTAGACTATGATGCATAAATACACTGGTAAATTTTATATCAGATCACTCTCACTCCAGAACGTTTCATTTTAGCAACAAGAAAACTGGTTTGTTGTCAAAAGTGGAATGCTAGTTGCATCACCCATGTTAAGATGGTAACCTACTGGTGACTTTATAGTACAGCAGCTGGCGACTTTCAGCGATAAAATCGCTCTGTGTGAACGTACCTTAAGACACCCTAATGAAGCCTTCTCCCCCGTTAGCCCTTCCACCCAATGGTGAACCTGGACTGCTCGGCTGACATACGTCCATTCCTCTGTGCCCTCTACGCGCCAGTGTGTAAGGAGTATGGTCGTGTAACCCTGCCATGTCGCCAGCTGTGCCAGCGGGCCAAGAGTGACTGCTACAAGCTCATGGACATCTTTGGATTAAGCTGGCCTGAAGAGATGGCCTGCAACCGGTAAATTATATCGGATTATATCTTAATTTTTACAAGTTATGAAAGAACAGTATGTGTATTTATCAAATTCGTACATTACTGGTAGCTACATTTTCCTAGTGGATGTTTGTGAATGGCTCGTCTGTATTTTGAATGACTGATTTATTGACACATTTGTACTGCTGTAGCCTAAAACCTGAGCAAAAATAACTGCTATTTAGCATAAAACGTTAATCATATAAGGGAAACCGGTAGCATTAACGGCTGGTCAAATCATCCATTGTGACATTATTTCTGTTCTTCTGTTGATAACTCATTGTTCAAAATCACTTACAGGTTAGCTTTTTGATGATGATGTTGTTGTTGTTGTTTTTCATTTTCTGAAACAAATCGAGATTAAGTTTTTTGTGACACCCTAATTATTGTCCCAGATCAATAATGATTGAAAATAAATAATTAACTTTCCCCAACAGTCACACATTTGAATTAATCTACAAATTTTTTCTATAATCCTTAATTATGGAGATGGCAGAATTATGAGGCATCATATGTTCTTAATCATGTCCCAGGTTTCCTGAATGTGACGAGCCGTATCCACGAGCTGAGGACCTCCTGTCGAGTGCTAACTCTACAGCGGAATCTCCCCTGTCTGTACAACGCGACTACGGCTTCTGGTGCCCGCGCGAGCTGAAGGTCGACCCTGAGCTGGGCTACAGGTTCCTAGGTGTTCGTGACTGCTCACCCCCATGCCCAAATATGTACTTCAGCAGGGATGAGCTTGTCTTTGCCCGCTACTTCATCGCTGTGGTGTCCATCATCTGCCTGTCCGCCACGCTTTTCACTTTCCTTACCTTTCTTATCGACATGGGTCGTTTCCGCTACCCGGAGCGTCCCATTGTCTTCTACTCCGTGTGCTACATGATGGTATCGTTGGTCTTCTTCTTGGGCTTCCTGCTGGAGGAGCGCGTGGCATGCAACAAGGCGGCACCAGGACATTTCCGTGCTGCCACTGTCACACAGGGCTCACATAACAAAGCATGCACGCTGCTCTTTATGGCCCTCTACTTCTTTACCATGGCTGGCAGTGCGTGGTGGGTTGTGCTCACTGTCACATGGTTCCTGGCTGCTGTACCCAAGTGGGGAAGCGAGGCGATCGAGAAGAAAGCACTGCTCTTCCACGCAGTAGCCTGGGGACTGCCTGGCGTGCTAACTGTCACACTCATGGCGCTGAACAGGGTGGAGGGTGACGGTGTGAGTGGTGTGTGCTTTGTGGGTCTTTATGATCTCACCGCTTTGCGCTGGTTCCTCCTGGCCCCTCTAGCTCTGGCTGTGACTGCTGGAGTTGTGCTGCTGTTGGCTGGTATTGTGGCACTGAACCGTGTCCGTATGGAGATCCCCCTGGACAAGGAGAATCAAGACAAGCTGGTAAAGTTCATGATCCGCATAGGCGTGTTTTCCGTGCTGTACCTGGTGCCGCTGCTGATGGTGATTGGCTGCTTCATGTACGAGCAGAGCTACAGGCCAGTGTGGGAGATAACATGGGTGCAGGAGCAGTGCAGAAACTACCACATCCCCTGCCCGTTCAAGGTAGGATACACAAAGTGTATACAAAGCAGCGAGATAAAAAACTTTTCTAATATTTTCACAAATTTATTTGTCATGCGCTATATTTACTTAGACAAATGGCATTCAGTAAGTGATGTCTAGTACTAAACTTACCATAATGCATCACTGCGGTTATCCACAAGCCTCAAACCAACTCCTAATCTTTACCATTAGCTCTTAAAAATTAAATATTCTCACACACATGCATTCAAGCACTCATGCATGTATGTAGCTCTCTCTTTCTCTCTCTCACATTCTGCCTTTTCTCTCATATCTCCATGAGAAGATTCCTTACTGGAAATGTGTGTAAAGCCCCCCAAAATAGATTATAATGAAACATTATATTGAATTTTTTATATTACCATTTTCATGTACTAATTTGTCCAGATTCCATATAGTCTGGAAAAAATAGGCTATAATGTAGATTTTGACCAATAACATGAATTTGGTGCAGTAGATAAACAGAAGCAGCTGTATGTGTGTACAACAGAGAGGCAGCTGTATTGGAAAAGACAGTTTACACTGATTTGCTATGCACTGAGACACTGTGTGTGTGTGTGTGGGGGGGGGGCTGCTGAGCCATTAAATTTGTTTTTAACAGGGCCCCATTACTCCATATATATATATATATATATATATATATATATATATATATATATATATATATATATACACACACACACACACACACAGGATAACTTTGTTGTAGTATACAGTACAGTATGTATGCCATATTAGTAGTAGTAATTATCATCTACAGTGAATTAATTTTTTTTTACAGTTATATTTATATAGCGCTCTTCTATACACTCAAAGCATTTTACATAGTATGGGGCGGACCTCCTCAACCACCACTAGTGTGTAGCATCCACCTGGATGGTAAGTGTCCAGCGTAGGTAGGAATGCCTTTAATGCTTTTTAAAAAGCATCTCAGGGGGATTCCTCAAGAAACCGGTTGAGAAAATGCCAAGAATACATTTCTGTAAATTCTAGCCAAAAATCGTGTCTACTTTGAAGATGCTAAAATATTAAATTCTTTTGATTTATTTTGGATTTTTTTTATCACGACATAATTCCCATAGTTCCATTTGTGTTTTTCCAGAGATTTGATGACTTTATTATTATTGTAAAATGTCGGGGGGGGATAAAAATAAAGAATGAGTGTGTGTAAACTTTTGACTGGTAGTGTATATAATTACACATAAAATATTTTCAATTTATTGCATCAGTTACTCATCCATTTCCAAGGTCATCCAAGTCACTGTGGGAGCGCCTGGATACCTTGACTGGATTCAGTCCAATTGTTTTCAGAATTATATGATGCCATTGGGATTTATTAATTTAAACATTCTGGTTTAATATTGTGCCTAACAAATTGAGGCTCTTGAGGAGAATATTTCAGGTGTCACTTTCAGTGACATTATAATTAGTTAAATATTAGATGACATCTAATTGTTGGACTGTTGTCTGTACAGGTGGAGCAGATGAGCAGGCCAAATGTTGCCCTGTTCCTCATTAAGTACTTGATGATGCTGGTGGTGGGCATCCCCTCTGTCTTTTGGGTGGGCAGTAAGAAGACCTGCTTTGAGTGGGCCAGCTTCTTTCATGGCCATCACAAAAAAGAGTGAGTCTCCTGAAAACATAAGCTGTCCCCAAAATTAGGGCCGGTCCGATCAGGATTTTTGCAGCTGATACCGATTATCGAATTTCTTGTCATCGAGATCCCGATCCCAATCGTTCAAGCTTTATATAAGTGATATGTAAGCTTTCTGTTGAACATCACTGTTAACCTTTTTTTTTTCTTCAGACAAAGTAATACCACAGATGTTGCCTTGGTTATATTATTCTACAGAAATGTTGTAGATTGTTGTTTTAATTGAGAATCAAATAAATCAGCACAACAAATATTCATTTTACAATGAACATTTTAATAGGCCTTTAAAAATACACGGCTAATGGTGAATTTTTCATTGTTTCCTGAGACCTCGTAATAATTCCACACTGGTGATGACATGACTGCGGCGCTAAGGTTTAATGTGATCATGTGTTTTACATCATCAGATCGCAATCGGTTTGTGAGATCGGCCAAATTTAGAGACTACTGATCGAGTCATAGGACGTGATTATCGGCCGAGTCCGAGTGGCGGCCGATCGATTGGAGCATCCCTATCCAAAATGGCCTAAAATAGCAGTGTCCAGTCTAATTGTCCAGTTCTGTATTGTTTTTCTATGAGATTGGACACAATTTTTTTCAGATACAGGTAAAAGGAATTTATCAACAATTGCTAATTATAAATACTAGCGCTTCCTTTTTGTCCTCCCCGGCTCTTGCATGTCTCTATTCCCGCCCCTCCTCCTTATGTTCTTTCTCTGACTTGTGTTCTTTTTTTTCCCTTTGCACACCAGCAGTGTGGTGCACGACAGTAAACAGGTGTTGCAGGAGCCTGACTTTACTCAGCTGCTGCTCCGCGAGCCTGGAGTTACCGTGGTGCGTCAATCCCGTGGCACCTCCACACAGGGCACCTCCACCCATGCCTCCTCCACCCACCTGGCCATGCTGGATGAGGCACACAGCGGTAGCAGCCGTCCGAGCAGCATGCACAGCAAAGCCAGCAGTTTCCACAGCAGCCGGCGCCAGTCTCACGACGGCAGGTGAGGGAGCACGATGATTACCGAGCAGCATGACTGTATGTTTAAAGTATTATATATAAATGTTTGAGTACCATGAGTGTTTGCTGAGCAGAGTTTTCAGGCTTGACTCCTTGAGAGCATAGTTCTGAATTGGCTCCAAAATGGCCGTTTCAGTTTAATAACAGGTTTGACACAGAACAAGACAAAATGACCTGAAGTGAAATGTTGTGATCTGTATTACTGCTGTCATTAGAGAGAACCTATACAGTGTAACTCAGCTAACAGAGCATGTGAGCATGTAAGGAGCATGTAATACACTTCAGGCTGCTGCACTTCGCTCTCCACTCCAATTACCTGACACCTTTTTGGATTTCCGTAACCTGATCGAGGTAGTTAACAAACAAGTGCTAGAGAGACGAGGGAATTCTTACGTATGTCTTATTCTTACTTACTTATTCCTATTTTTGCACTCTAGCAAAAGTACAAATTGTTAAATTACAAGAACATATTGTTCCTCTCTGCTTTAAATTTCCTTGATTATAGCATTCTGGAAACTGGAAATTAAAGTAAATTTTGTTGTTAATTACTGGTCCTGGACATTTGTACTGTACTGTGCATGGATAGAACCTTTGTAAAGTAGACTAAACTAGGCCTACATTACAAAAATGTCATACTAATTAAATCAGTTAGATAAAGAAAGCAAGAAATGATGTCGAAGCAGAATTGGAGAGATTTTTTCCCTTTGAGTGACAAGAAGGTTATAGTGAGCACATAACATGAAGTGAAAGTGAAACTAGTTTTTGTTTATTTTCTTAGTTTTGTTTACTTCTTTCATATTTTCAGTTTGAGATTAAGCTAATTAACCACAATTCATTTTTCAGAACTTTTTATGAAAAATAATAGACATAAGATTTTTTTTTTTTTAACCTAAGGGTGCCACTAAAATCATTCCAGTGCATGGATGCCCAGAAGGAAATTATATTTGGATGCCTAATCTCTGAATTTTATAAACATATTAAGATGTACATGTAAATGATTACTGTGTGATTACCAAAGAGAGATGTATAATAATAATAACTGGCTTGTTCATTTTTGCTCATAAATTTTTTATTGTCACAATGTTTTTATCTCGTTAGTAAATTTGAGCTGAAATCAGCAGAATTATGTTACAAATCTAACCTTACAAAGCTGTTAAAACACCTTTTCACAACACTAAAGCTACATAGCAGGTAAAATCAAGTTTTATGAGGTTGAAAGTAGAGATGCACCGATGTATCGGCCGATAAAGGCTATTTTAGCCTTGAAAATAGTTTGAAAATATCCGATGATCAGTGCCGATTATATCCTGTCAATCAAAAGAGGGCGGGAAAACACATCGATTTCGTGCTGTGTGTAAAGATGATGCCTCTTGTGTGGAATGACGACAAAACTGCAGTGTGTAATCTCTGTAATCTCTGCACTGCTAAAATTTTACACCGGATGCTGCAACAGTGAAGCGGGAGTTTCATCATCGAGTCTAAAATATTTTTTGCCATGCTGCTCGAGCTCAATTAAAGGGCCAGTACACCGTTGAAAGATTTAAATGAAGATGAGTTGACAAAAAAGTATATATATATATATTTCACAGAAAAATATATTTGTAGAGTAGTATATTTCATATCCAGTTAATGTTATTATATATAAAGTTGATATTGTATATTACCAGTTTGATGTTCAGTGATGAAGTAGAAATGCTTTTGTTGTGGTGAGTGAATGTGAGACTAACAGGAGGTGTTTTAGAATTCAGTCAATGTTAATATGAATTAATAACATTCAATAAGTTAATAATCTTACTTTAATCTTCAGAATTTAGGTCATGTGTTCATGTTAATGTGAGTAATGTGTTTTCTGTTTATGAGACCAGTTACTGTGAAACAACTTGTTCAAATGGAGAGAATAAAGTTTTTATTTGCACTTCCTTCAGAATTGTGGAATTAATTGTTTTTAATTTATAAGAAGGTATAAAAGGCAGAACTATCGGTTAGCGGTATCGACTGAGGAATTTAGTATTGGTGCATCTCTAGTTGAAAGTAATGCAAAGAGAATTCTGTTCATCATTGACTGTGTGCACCGCCTTATTTCTGTGACACCAGGTTTGTTTTTGTTGGAAAATTCGGGCTAGGTGGGCTTTGCCCAAGTTCCTGACTTTTAATTCCGAGTTGAATGACCATTCCATTGCAGTTTTCCGTGCCAGAGGTCGGGTTTTTTCCAAGGTCCAAGTACAATGGATTGCAGCATAAGTCCCCATGGAAATATGTAAACAGACAGATAAAATAATTTATTCATACGCGTTTACATAATGCATCATTCACGTCTCCATTCCACTAAGTCACTGTGAAACGAGGCAACAGAGGTGCACATGCCCAGTGACCCATTCAGAGTTTCAACTCTCAGCATTGCTCATACACACAGGCCTAGACAATCAGGCAACTCCATTAGCTGAATCAGCTTTGTTGAATTATAGCTGGAAGTAAATTCTGTAGGAAAGCCAGTGTTGGTGATCACTCATGATTCCATATACAGTTACTTCAGTAATGTAAAAAGCAAGCAGAATGTAGATCAGTGCAGAAACCACTCACTTGCTCTGTGTTGTTTCCATTTCTCAAAGCAGGTACACAGCCTGTACTGTCCATGGTGCAGAGGCGCTCCGCCTCCCCCACGTCAGTGTATCCCGCCTGCATGAGCAGCTTCAGCAAAGCAGCACAGTTCGATTGGACTGCCAATCACGACACGGCGGATCACAGCGTCTAGACAGCCAGTCACGACACGCCAGCATCCGGGACCTCAGCAGCACGCAGCCAGCAGTCCAAAGTGGCCCTGTTAACGGTATCCACTCCGTCACCGACGAAATCGGAGGCACTCCTTGAACTTTACAAACGGCAAGTTTATAAACGTTCATGCTGAAGAGGTTTTTCCTGCTCAGGGATGACAAACGGACGCCATCAAACAGAACTGCAAGCCCTGATACAGCATTAAATGCAGACGCAGCAGGAAGTTTAGGAAAGCTCTTTGATCGAAGAGCTTCAGTATCGACAGGGTAAACACTAAGGGCTTTTGCTATATTACATTTTTAATACTGTATTGAAGCACTTGCTGCTTTATGTTCAGGCTTAGACTTTTGTGTACATTTTGTATGTGTTTTTTTAAGAACCTTCAGAGAGGGAAAGAGATTTTTGTTCCACTGTTCCTCTATTGCACTTTGTGTAGAATTGGATTAGACTGACACATTCCGTACGTATTCTTCCTGAAGTTCCACGCGATTTCTCACATGACTAAGTACAACAGGCGTGCGTGAATGAATGTTTTATTGGTGATAAACATTTGGCATGTAAAGAGCAGTATTACAGAACAAACAGACAGACTGAAACTCAACTGCTTGCTGCAAACGTAGAATCATTTGATGTAGAATAGTTCAGAATAAATTGACGAGTAAACTGTAACGTCTCACTTTATAGTTATCGGATAGGAGTAAAGTTTGGTCTTGAAAATGAATATTCTTCTCATTTACAGTGTCTCATTAACATGAAGTAGATCTCAGTTGTGTACAATTTTATAAACTGTGAAATTTGACCGATTTGTGCAGGTCCAGTGTTATTTCTCAGCCAAATGAAATAACAGAACAGAACAAAATCCCCAGTGTCACATCACCTTCTGTTTATAGAAATACATTGATTCTATCCATTGATTTCGTTCATCTTCTGCTCAATATCTGCGCAAAAAAAAAAAAATAGCCTGCAGTGAGCTCTCGTCATAGAAAATACCCTTAACCTTGCAAAAGTGTGACAAAACATAATACAGCCCTGTAACGGAACCAGGAAATGAATACATCTAGCATGCAGAACTGTACAAATTATTACAAAACTAAATGTATGATAGCGAAGAGAGCTAATGTGGACTACTGCAGAAATGCCATTAATTGTGCAACAGCTGCTTTATGCCTTCCTTCACGTGCTTATATGAACTACAGCTGAAACAACATTGCGAATCCTGAGTTGTGAGATGGTCAACGAGAGCAGGCATCTAAATTTGCACTGGAGAGGGGTGACAATTATTCAGCAACACAGTATAACTGAACGGAAACAGGAGTCAGAAATGGTTGCCAGGAAAGAAAGCGTGTAAATCTATTTGCAATATTTTTGCACATAATCACATCAGATCCCAGAGCAAAAGCTTGGGTCCAGCTCTTAAGGCCTTCAGTGGGGAACATCACAACATTCTGTAGACCACGCCAATGAGTTTTACGTGTAATATAATTGGGACTCGAGAGATCTCAAAAGATCATTGGCACCAAGGCAATTCTAATTAATGATGGCTTACTCTGCCAAGTAAAGTATTTGCAGTAAATATACAAATATCAGGATCAAAACAGACACACTTCTTTTTGCTTAAAAAACAACTTCGACGTTATCGTACGTTTATGGTTCTTAAACTGGGAATGTAAAAATGTGGGCGAAAATATTTTATACGAATATTATGAGTTTGTTTCAGCTGATACATATTATGGTCTCATAATAGATATAAGAGGGAAAAAAACAGCGCAGATTCTACTCATGGAAAATGTAAAGAAATTTAAATTTTAGCAGCACACTGATCGATTTTTCACAAGATATAAAATAACAACGTTGTAGTTTTCCAGAACATGATTTAAAAAAAAATCAATTTAAATTAAATTATGCAGGTAAAATGCAGCTAAAATAATAAGCTGATGGTTTCTTTGTTTTTCTCTCTACAGAATTTCCTTATTGTATATTATACTATACTTCCAGCCTATGTACATTATTGTGATGGAAATCTGACATCACAGGTTAGTGGTGCACTGTGGAAGGCTTCGATTGAACAGAACTCATCAAAATAAAATGCTTCTAGTCTGAAACCACGTCCTATTCTTTATACTGTGTACGTAGTGCTTTATTTTCAGAGTCTGTCATTTTGGAGTGGTGTCTGGCAGCACAACGACGCATATCCAGTGCACTCATGAAATCCTGCAGTAGGAATGTAGGTAGTGACCCCAGCAATAACACGATATTGGTGTAGTTTGATGGTGGCGTGTGATCTGTGGTGTTATTATGGTGTGGTCTGAGAGTGTTGAGCGTTTCAGGCAGGTAGCAAATGTCTACGTCGGCTAAGAGAAAGCTGTAGCCAATCAGAATGGCAGTTTAAGTAGTAATCAATCAGGTTTCCAGACTCATCACATTCTAGAGCAAAAAAAAAAAAAAGTGCGTGAAAAAAAACGTTCTTAAACAGCTAATATTGGACTGAGAAATAAATAGTTCACCCCAAACCCCAGTTTATATACAAACACCAGTTCAATCAAGTTCAAATGTAGTGCGTCTCCGAAATGGCTCAGGTCCGAGTCACACTTTGAGCCAGATTGAGAGGAATTCCAATGGATGCCTTGGCCCAACACACATACACACGCGCACACACACACACACACACACACACACACACACACACACACACACACACAGAGCCCTGCTGACAGCCACATGTCCTCAGATATTTTCCTCTCTTGAGAAGCTGGGTAAATAAGGAGAGAGGATCCAGTAGCGCTTGCATTGTATTTATATGGGCGGGTGCGCAGGGCTAGGACACGCCGCCACTAGTCCTGTGAAGCGTCCATCATGTGTCCCAGCCCACACGGTCCGTGCTCTCCAAGGAGAGAGACTTGGTCTTGTGCGGTGATGCAGGACTGGGCGGGCTGCTGAAGGTCGAGCTGTTGGAGGCAGTGGAGTGACGCGGCGAGTCTGAGTCCTGCAATTCCAGATAAAACCAAAGCATTAAACCAAAAATCTAAAACAAGTGTTAAGCCAAGTGTTGGCTACATGCTGCTTTCAGTTTTCATCTGTGTGGCTGAACTGAATAAATAACTTAAAACACTACTAAAATCTATCTAGAGTACTTGTAAAACAGCACTTGTCTGTCCCAGTCCATAATAATTACATTTTAGCTTCAAATATAATCATGGAAATATTTGAAAATTCATATTTTTGCATTCATATTTAAATCCATTAAATCATGCTTGAAACATCCTTTTTCCAGCTTATGAACAATGTACATCTTAGTCACACAACATTCACTTCTCCCTGTTACCTGAACACATTCACCCCTGTGAAATATTTGGAATATTCCACAAGTCACATGTTCAACAGGAAATCGAACCATCCGAATTTCCTGAAGATTATGAGAAGAAGAAAAATGTCCTCATTCTTTTTTTCTTTATTTTCATTAATATTGTGATTAATGAAGTCGCTTTGACTTCAAAGTACAACCCTGTTCCCCAACATCATAAACATTTAATCAATATGTCCTTAATGTCCTCAGGTCAGGAGCATGGATGCTAGATAACTACATTTCTATGTCTATTTGCTAACCATTAATTACATGTTTGTTTAGATTCAGTTTTGGAAAAAAAATAAATTGTTCCAAGTTACAAGAGCTAACGTTCACCTCAATCACCCATTACAGGGTATTAAGTATAAATGATTTATGCTTATTAAGTAAAACTGCATTTGATTCCTGAAATCAGCACAGACGCAACACGTAACTGCAGCTGCACAAAAGAAGCAGAGACATGTATTATAATCAATGTCGTATAAACAGTACAGCTACTAAAGATGCGTATGAGATGCATATTTAAAGCCTCAATCTGCACATGCATAAATCTCATAAATATTTGAGGTCTGGGTTCATATTTTCTCAAAGGATCAGCATATATCCTTTGAAATCCCAGTCTTAAAGTCGAATGAATGAATCTGGATGAGAGCTGCGACTAGGTCAGCGCTGTCACACACAATGTGTTCGTACACCTTATTTAGTTATTTTTCAACATCAAGATCAATAAGTGTGGAGAAATACCAAATCCAAGACTGGCAGTTGTAATGGCAATGTAAAATAATTACAAGCCATAATTTGCTTTGCCAAAAAGAACTGCTTTTAAAAGTAATGATTTGTTTTTATTTGTTTTTATATTCAACCCACTGTAAGGCTGTTAAATACTTTTATTCCAGAATATATGAATGTATTATTCGTCCTGTTTTCCTTCCATTCTTTTTTCTTGATGTTGAAAATGGCAGAAAGCTTGGTGATGTTAAAAGTGCACTTCACTCCCAATAATGAGTTTAGCACTGCTATGCCATGTTTATAGAGCATGGATTGTTTTTGGGAACAAAGCACTTTGCAACAACAGCTTGGGTGTTTCACAGGAAACTGTAATTAAACTGCTCAGTTTAATCACGAGTCATATGTTCCTGCTGGCATTTGCAAAAGTGTCCGTCCTCAAATACAGCATTTCGGAGGTGTTGAAATAAAATGTAAAGGGAGGTGGTGCTCCTGCTAACACAATATGCTTCTTTCAAATGCATGCAGAGCCCTGAACGTGTTCTATCAGCCTCAGGAAGAAAATGTATCGCATTTTTCTTTTGTGATTCTCCCCTAATGCCAATTTGGAGGTACAGGATGGAGGTAGAGCATGCTTGTCACTTTGAAAGTTAATGTCAATTTATTTATTTTATTTGTTTTTTTAAAAAAACAACAAAAAAAAGAACTTAGCACAATCCTGGATTTATGGAGATTTGCTAATCAGAGACTGAGGACTTTAGTAGAAACAAAAAAAAAGAAAGCAGTAATGTGTTTGCTCTGGCGGAGGGAATGAGGGGGTGCTTTTAATGCCGAGTGGATCAACTTTACCTTCATCTTACTAAGCAGGGTCCTTAACGCCCGTTTCAGATCGGGCGTCTTCTCCGAGGGCGAGACAGCCTGCCACTGGGAAGGAAAGGCACACTGAGAGCCCAAAATTGGCTTCCACACCAAGGGAAAGGATACAAAATGCTAATTCTGGAAATGCTGGAGCTAAGGCCCCAGTAGAGGCGAGTTATATGCCTGAAAGGGATGATGAATGACAGCCAGACTTGTATAGTTTGGCCAGGAGGGTATGGGAGAAATTCAAGCAGGACAGGCCTGGCTATATGACTATGCTGAATCAGGATTGTCTGGGAACCTGCTGTTAGAGTACAGACTAAAAGAAGCCATCAGCTCTTTTGTCAGTTCAGTTCTTATCAGGTATTTGCTGACATGAATCTGAAACATCTGGAAAAATGGTTATCATTAAAACCTGCTAAATCATTCTTAGATCATCCTTTTTTCTTTTTGAATATCTGAAGTCTTGAACAGACATGTTGAAGGAAATTCTTCTACTGACATCTACAGAATGAATGATGAAGTGATTTTTTCCCACACGTGGAGATATTTTCACTAACCACCAGAATGGAAGGCATGAAGTTTATTTTCATTTTCATAGTCATGTTACTCACATCCCGGTCAAACTGAGAAAGCGGTGCGTCTCCTGCATCCATGCCTCCACCTGACGACAGCGAGCTCTCAGACGGAGATGTCATGGTTTGCCGCTTGGAGCTGTAACTACTGCTCGAGAGCTCCCTCCTCAAAGCGCTGCCATTCTGAGAAGAAGAACCTGAGAGACAGAGACAGCAAACAAAGCAGAAAGGATTAGAACAATAAGGATCGGCCGAACAACATTTTACAAGCTTCAAATATTCATTGCTGTTTCCAAACACTCATTCTTAAACCCACCCTTCAATAAATAATATTTACATTTTAGTTCAAATATTTGTGCAATATTTGACCATTTTTCTCTTTTATCATCTCCATTTCATTCAATGCAAGTCTACCAGCACTCATTCATGCAACTATCTAATCAGCCAATCATGTGGCAGCAGTGCAATGCTTAAAATCATGCAGACACAGATCAAGAGCTAACATCAAAAAACATCAGACTGAGGGAACATATGATCTCAGTGATGTTCACCGTGGCACAGTTGTTGGTTCCAGGTGGGCTGGTTTGAGAATTTCTATACCTGCTAGTCTCCTGCAGTCAACAGATAACAGATAACGGTCTCTACAGTTCACACAGAATGGTGTGAAAAACAAAAAACATCCAGTGAGTGTCAGTTCAGTGGGCAGAAATGCTTTGTTGATGAGAGAGGTCAGAGGAGAATGACCAAACTAGATAGGAAGGCAATATTAACTCAAATAACCACTCTTTACAACCATCGTGAGCAGAAAAAGGTCTCAGAATGCACAATGTGTCACATCTTGAGGTGGATGAGCTATAACAGCAGAAGACCAGATCAGGTTCTACTCCTGTCAGCCAAGAACAAGAATCTGAGAATGCACTGTACACAGGCTCACCCAAACTGGACAGATGAAGACTGAAAAAAAAAAGACCAGGTGATGTTTTTCCAATCTTCAATTGAGATCCCCACTCTGATGTTTGATGTGAAAATTAACTAATATTCTTGACCTGTATGCAGGATTTTATGCATTATGTTACATATTGTCTTTAAGCAATAATGCATTTAATTTGGTGGGGTGCTGCTTCCTTGAGCAGATGCATAAAGTATTATAGCATGTTGAATGCTGAATAAAAGCCACTAGTGTGGTAAAAAGTAGGTGTGCAATTCGGTGTACACTACGTTGTTTAAGCTCTTGTTTAACTGCTGTTGATGGGTTCAGACTAACATGCCTTAATCCCATAACTACATACTGAATAATTAGAATTTAATCTGAATCCTTCATAATACGTAGGTATGAAATCATGGATTACTAAATGGATCATACTGCATTGTAGCATCACAGCTCAAGCAATTCTGGGCTATATTAATTCATGTGAGTTAGCAAACATAATAATAAAATATAAAAATAATAATAATAACGAACACAACAAAATGATTTATATTTACATTGCTAATTTGCATGGCTGAAGTACAGAGGGAGGGAAAAGGAATTTCGCAGTGTCCTTAGGGACTTATACAGTAGGAGTCTTAGGATGGTTTTAGCATGTGGAGGATGGAGAAACTCACGTATACCCAGGCCACTGCTGGCGCTCATGGAGCGACCGGGTTCAGTCCGATTCTTCGCTAAGGATGGGATACTGACTGAGCCACTGAAGCCTGACCGGTTCTCCTGGGCACGCACGTTCTACAGGAAAGAGAGTGAGATACAGGCAATTCATTGGAGAATTTGTGTCCAATTTTGTCTGAGCCCTGTTACATGTGTTTAATGTACAAATACAGTAAATATTCTTAGCACAAGTGAACAAGAAACCTCGGACAAGGTCAAGGCCAATGTTAGTAGATAGCACCCATATTAATTGCTGAACTAGGCTACGCTAGTAAGCCTACTGTTTCACTGTGCTCACCAATACACTTCAGAACACACACCACTACAACAACTGGCCACTGTTAATTAAACCAGTGTCTCCTACCATCGGTAGATCCTTAAGAATCTGCATGCCATCTCCAGGTCCCATGTGAGCCACGTGGTTGAAGTTGGTGGGGTTGGAGATCAACTTGCTTCTCTTCTCAGGATCCCTCAGCATTTCTCTAGAGACATACACAGCACATAGTAAAATACTGCACTCAAGAACACTAATGCTGCTAATCTAGTTGGGATTAGATGGCATAACCTTTGCTTGAGTTGGTTTACATAGAAATATTGACATTTTAAACTGTTACAGGTGACATAATTCTTTAATGTCTATTTTCCTTATAGGGAAAATACATGCAGTGAAAACACCATCGATAGACAGATTTTTGACTCTCATAGTAAATAAGTGCAATAATAATACACTATATGGCCATAAGTTGCCAAAGACACCTGAGCATCACATCCATATGAGCTTCTTCCCCAAACTGTTTCAACAAAGCCGGAAGCACACACTTGTATAGAATGTCTTTGTATGCCGTAGCTTTACAATTTCTCTTCACTGGAACTAAGAGGCCCAAACTTGTTCCAGTTTGACAATCTGTGTACAAAGAGAGCTCCACAGAGCCCTGACCTCAACACCTGCACCCCAGACCTCCTCACCCAACATCAGTGCCTGATCTCACTAATGCTCTTGTAGCTGAATGAACACAAATCCCCACAACCACGCCCCAAAATCCTTCCCAGAACAGTGGAGCTTATTATAACAGCAAAGGTGGAATAAATCTGGAATTGGATGTTCAACAAGTGCATATGTGTGCGATGGTCAGGTGTCTACTAACTTTTGGCCATATAATGTATCTTCATGACATCACAGCACACTTTATGAAACATGTGTTCCATGTTAAATCGTTGCAAAGTGCACAGACATGACAAGCAAGTATTAAATTAAACAGCTCATTGTATTCTTATATCCCATATCACATATTTTCCCAATATTTCCCTTGTGATCAATACAATGAAGGAGTACACCTACATACAGTCCCCTTCAAAACTATTGGAACAGCAAGGCTAGTTCATTAGTTTGTGCTGTACACCAAAGACATTTTGGTTTGAGATTTCAGCTTTTATTTCCTGATATTTACATCTAGATGTGTTCGACATATAAAACATAGAACTTTTTATATCAGACCTGCCAATTTTTAGGCAAGCAAAAGTATAGGAACAGATAAGTCTTGAAGTAAATTAAAATAAATAACTTCATATTTGGTTGCATATCCCTTTCTTGCAATAACTGCATCAAGCCTGAGACTCGGTGACATCGCCAAATTGTTGTATTCTTCTTTTGTGTTGCTTTTCCAGGCTTTTACCGCAGCCTCTTTCAGTTGTTGTTTGTTTCATTTGTTTTGTTTTCTCCCTTCAGTCTCCTTTTCAGGAGGTTAAATAACCCAACTGAGCAAATGTCTTCAGTCTACGGCAAAAACAAATGGAATGGCCTTGCCGTTCCAGTAGTTTCGGAGGGGACTGTATCTATCTCTCCATCTATATAAAGAGTAGGGGGTTGTTGGAGCAGGGGTGTTTCCACATGCGTACATATTTTTGTATTTTGAGGTCATGCTTTTTTATAATATAATTCAGTATAATCATGAATATAATGAAACCCCTGCTGTGTAAGACTGAAATGGATACTGTTATAGTGTAATAGTGTAACATCTAGCAATGCAAAAAGGCAGTCTGCTCTGCAATACACCCAGTGAAACATGTCAAGCTTTTGTAGTGTGTGTGTGTGTATGTGTGTGTGTGTGTGTGTGTGTGTGTGTCGTGTCTTCATGTACCTCCTTTGTTGTAGTCTCTCCTCCTCAGGTATGCGGAATGAGAAGCGTCTTTTGTTGTTCATACTGCGCACCATCTGCTTGCGGCTGTTATCCGACACCTCTGGCACCACCAGCTCGTCTCCCTCTGACACACACACACACACACTGAGATTATACACCAGAAACACACACCTCAAACTAACCTGAGGTGAACTGAGGATTGCTTGTTACCTGCTGTCTTGTTTCTGAAGTAGATGAGCCTTACTGTTTCCAAGCCGAGGAGATTCAGAGAGCCGTCCGTGTTCAATGGCCGCATCTGGGCACATAATATACGTTTAAAGTATCCGATACGTTAGCCTGCTACATCTTAAGAACCGCAGCTTAATTACTCTTTGTGCTTTATGTTGGAAAAATCCAGATCTACAGGAGCTACAGATGAACAATTCTTCCTGCGATTATGACACTGAGGTATTACAGGGAAACAACTTTTACCTTTTTCAGAGGAACGGTCTGAATCCATTCCATGGTGTTGATGTCAAACACATCCACTGCGTTCTCGCTGTACACTGAGAGGTAGGGGGCGCTGTAGCCTGCAGAATGTTCAGTAGATACACAAACGTGATCAAAATCCCCTTCCAGAGTGACATAATTCACTTTTAATTCTTTGCTGCTTTAGTTAGATATTATTTTTATATAATAAAATGTATTCTAGTATTTCCTGTTATGAGATTACCATAATTCAAATATAAGATTATTAAACCTAGTTCTAGACATTTTTTTTTACTCATTTCAAGCTTTAAAGTTTCTTATTCTATTATCAGATCATTTAGATTCTTTTTTTCTTTGTTTTTTTGGGTTTGTTTTTTTTTTTTTAGAAATAAATGTTTTAAAATTACAAAAATTATCAGCCAATAGAACAAGGCTATTTTAAGCTTTAAATGATTAAGAAATGTCTAGAAATAGGTTTCATAATCATACATCTGCTTGACTGTATTTTTTTTTTTTATAATAATAGGAAATTTGACTATATTTAAGATATTTTCACTTGCAGTGTATACATGTTACTCATGTTAAACTGTACTTGTGCAGGAAGTAATACTGGAGTTTAGAGATATCATCTATACCAGTACAGCATCCCGTGTATGACTACTTTAGAGTTCCTGATCTCATCATGCCCCTAGATTAGACTAACTCTGATTTTTAAGGCAAGTCTGACGCACTCACAGCAGGAGGTGGGAACAGCAGGCCACATCAGCTCCATCTGGCGTGAGCGTCGGCCGTGGAGGTCTACACAGACACCCACACAACTGAAGCACAGCAGCAGCTCCTTGCTGGAGATTTCCACGGCACACAACGCGTCCATGCCCTGCTGCGTGATGAAGGCCAGCGTGTGATCGTCAGGGTGCAGGAGGCTAACGGGAGAAGTGTCTGAGTGCAGGCTGTAGCGCATGAAGCCACCCTGAAAGCCCACCACGAGATGGTCGCTCAAAAACGCCATCCACTGCACCACAGCCGGCACCTGGAACAACCAAGGGACATGTTCTTAATTGGGGACCAAGGAACTTATTTGATTATTACAAATAAGTGTAGTTTTGGGGTTTCTCTTAAAAATAATCTTGTAATGAATGCAAATATTATGATGACGTGTGACATATGGCACAAGCTTTATAACTAATGGTGATCTGTGCATTATTATAAAGTAACTGGAATATTTATGAACAATTATGAAAACTGTCATCATTAAAATGTCATCATTGAGTGCATCAAGTAAAGGGAACGTTATAAACGATTCCTCACTAGTAGTTAAGCAAACTAAGACACTATTTATTTGTAAAACATTATAACTTTATTTTTATAGTGTGTATAGAAACACTGAATTCCAGATGAGAAAAATGACAAGGACACAGTTATATACTGTGGCAGAGACATAAGCTTGCAGGGACAGGACGCTAGGTGCTGCATACATCACGTGTGTTCTTGTTATTTTAAAAAGCCTTGAGAACAAAACACTCAATACATTTTTGTATGGTGCCTTCATAATTTGATGTTAAGATATTTAATATATTAACATATCTTCTCTTACTACTTTTATTACTTAGCAATGTATTTATGTATTTCATTAATAAGTTTGATATATTTACGCTGTTATACAGTATGTGTTGTGTGAGCTATTACAGGAGTTGCATAAAGTCCATTAAAAATACAGTTCAATTCTTTATTGCAATCATTAGCTCATGTTTCACAATTTAAGGTGCAGAGCTAAGCAACTCAGCTTTAACTGCACGAGGAGTTAAACATTAGTAGAAGCCTTACATTTAAAAAAAAAAAAAAAAAAAAACTGTGGAGATTGTATCAAGCAACAATTTTACTGCAAATAAATAAATAAATAAAACCAAAACAATAAAAATAAAACTAAACTAAAGAGGAAAGCTCATTGATGAATGTAATAAAAACACACTACTGAGAGCGGGCTAGTTCTAGAAATGTCTACTGTATAAAATACACCAACAAATTTTGTTTTTCTTAATACACCAACCAAATACACCAACACACATTGTTTTTCTTAATGTACCAAAAAACCCTCGTGACGGTGGTTACCTGAATCTCTCGGAGGCGCTGGTGCCTTGCCTTACTCTTGTTGAGCTCGTAGCAGATGACTTGACGCTTCATGGCCACACACAGGCACGTGTGAGTAGCATGGTGAGGTTTTCCTGAAGCCAGCAGCTGACACCCTTTAGTCTCGAGCAGTTTGAAGGAGTCTGTGTCGCGGCCATCAAGGCCAACCATGGGCACGAGACGCACGTGTCGGTTTCTGCCTGAGATCACAGCCAGCATCTGCTCGGAGGGCATCAGCTCCACATGGTGCACTTTCTTGTTGTCGCCCACACGGATGATCTCTGTGTGTGCGACAAAAGTGTCGCATCAGTGTGGAAGTTCAGTTACATTTTGCTCATTTGGTTTGCACCAAATTTCCTAAACTATGAATTTCAGGGGTTATGCAGAAGAATTTTAAGACACAGAGCATAATTTTATCTGTAAACTGTTCGTATGCATACTAAAAAGTTCAACGTTGCAGCATTCAAAGAATACAGACACGTCGACTTACCATCTTTGGTGACATGGACCACGTAAAGGCCTTCCTCGTTACCTAGAGCCACACGCTCGTGGTCTAATGAGGGAAAACAATGCAGAAAAACACCATCATGTACTTACTAAAAAGCACATAAATGTGTAGAATGCCAATAAATAAAAAGCCATCTAAGAGGAGCCGTGTAGTTTTGTAGTGTAGTGTTGGATGTGCATTAGTGCAGGACCTATAATAGCAGCAGTCTGTGTAGTTTTGATGAGAGGGAGCGTGCTGTCATAGGCTTCTTTGGGCACATAGACAGAGCGATCCTTCAGCTTGTTCTTCTTGAGAATGCGGTGCAGCTCAAGCAGCAGACTGACCCACTTGGTGCGCTCGTGATCACTATCAGCCAGAATCAAAATGGACGTCTTCTGGCACAAGGAGGACAGATGAGATGCCGTTACCTGTGGAAAAGTCAAAACATGCAAATTTTGTAAAACTGTATTCCATCTGTGTATACATGGTAAATTCTGTATTAGTTACAGACGGGATCTTATTCAATCTATCCATCCATTTTCTGTACCGCTTATCCTACACAGGGTCGCAGGGAGCCTATATCCCAAGGAACTCTGGGCACAAGGCAGGGGACACCCTGGATGGGGTGCCAACCCATCGTAGAACACAATCACACACACAATTTGACAGAAAAACACATGTCTTAAGGCTGAGAGAGGAAACCCGAGTACCCAGAGGAAACCCCTGAAGCATCGGGAGAACATGCAAACTCCAGGCACACAGGGAGGAGGCAGGATTCGAACCCCCAACCCTGGAGGTGCGAGGCAAACCTGCTAAACTCTATGTTTCACGTATGATCACATTAATTTAGATAATATGGGATTTTGAATGTTAAGAATGTGGCCACAATAAACATATAGATTTATGCAAAAATGTATAAAATTTTGAGAAACGAAACAACTGAGATAGAAGCGCAGTATTGGGACACACAGCTCGCAATTATTTTAATTGCTCTTGGCTGTAGATCTAAACTTTTTAGGTACTTTTGCTACCTGATACCATATACAAATGTTCATTTCATACTGGAAAAGAGTTACTGTATAAGCTTGTACAATGTGTAACACACACACAGAGCAAAAAACAGAGCACAAAAACCCCCTCGTACCCGGAATATGCAAGGGATGTCCTTCCTGTTGGCGTGGATCACATCCGAGGCCAAGACAGAGCTCACTGAAAACTCTTCATCCCTGAACAAGCAAGAGTGAGACGTCAGATAAAACTAAAAAAAAACAACAACAAAAATGATCTGCTGCCACTGGAATTCCTGCTCACCTCATGTCGATGACCTGGCTCACGATCACACTGGGCTGAGTAGTTTTGGCCTCACCAAGCTCATACAGAAACAGTTTAAAGTCACACACTACAGCGAGAGCACGCTGCCAGCCCTTCTTCACCCCTGTGGGCTTCGGCACCTGAGGGGCACAGCGTGGCACTGCACAATTACATCAATTTTATAAAATCCTCAGTGAATAAAGTTATAAAATCTTTCTCTCTCTCTCTCTCTCTCTCTCTCTCTCTCTCTCTCTCTCTGTCTCTCACACACACACACACACACACACACACACACACAGATGGTGAAGTGCTTTAAAAAAAAAAACAGAATTCTGTTTAAGTTGTGAAACTCTTTAGAATTTTTTTTTTCTTTCAGAAAATGGCATGTTAATTCAGGTGAGATTTTTAAAAGACATAGGAGACATAGGAGTGAGAGTTTATCACTAGCACCTCCTAGCGTACAGAAACTATAAAGAGTCTTAAAGTGCCATTTAATTCCTGACTGGACACCAGGTTTGAACATTTCCGAATACTGGATTTGGGACGGAGCTCACCCGCACATAGCCTTCATAGGCAGTGCCAATGCCCCGCAGCGGGTCGATACCCAATGGGCCTTTGGTCTGATCGGGAGTGAAGGGGCACACAGAGGGAACCTTATCCGCACACATCACATGACAGGAGAAATTACACACTGAAAGGACAGAGGAAAATGAAAGATCGTTAGAAATGACTCGGAATTACCACAGAAGGAATCTTATAGAATTCTACATGGGAATAACTACTATATTAACAAAAGCATTTTGTTTCTTTAGGTCTTTATGTTAATTTACAAACCCAATTCCAAAAAAAGTTGGGACGCTGTGTAAAATGTAACTAAATATAAATAAAACAAAATGCAATGATTTGAAAACCTCATAAACCCATATGTTATTCACAGTAGAACATAGAAAACATGTCAAATGTTTAAACTGAAGAAATGAACCATTTTAAGGAAAAAATAATATCATTTTCAATTTGACAAAAGGCAACTTTGAATTTGAGACGTGTTGTGGCCATGAAATTCAAAATTACCTTGTTTTTTTCCTTAAAATGGTTCATTTCCTCAGTTTAAACATTAGAAATGTTTTCTATGTTCTACTGGGAATAACATATGGGTTTATGAGATTTACAAATCATTGCGTTCGGTTTTTATTTACATTTTACACAGCGTCCCAATTTTTTTTTTGGAATTGGGGTTATATAATCATAGCCAAGAACAACACAATTTTCCTCCCTCTCTCTCGCTCTCTCTCTCTCTTTCTCTCTCTCACTCGGTCATTCACTCCGATTCAACAACAAAATCAATCAACTATAAGCAGTGAATCAGATATAACAAACATTACATATATTGATGACTAATCACTTAATAAGAGTGGAGAAATGATCATTTCAACAACAACCTGCTATGTAAGTATGTACACCCTTTACTAATATTTTTTAAAGCACCTTTTGCCTGTATTACAGTACTCAGTGTTTGTGGGTAAGAGTCTACCAAATTACCAAATCTTGATTTGCCAATTTTATTCCACACTACCTTGCAAAAATCCTCCTACCTGTCCACTGGGCAACTATAAATAACCTGAAAAGAACACCCTGAACACATAATCTGTGGGCACCATGTGCCTGGAATAGCAATTTGTCTACCACTGTTCTCTCTCTCTCTCTCTCTCTCTCTCTCTCTCTCTCTCTCTCTCTCTCTCTCTCGCTCTCTCGCTCTCTCACCTTCACATGTGCAGCCCTGTCGCATGAGGCCAACCATCAGCGAGGTGCAATAATTACACTTGGTCGGAACACTGAAGGATTTCACCGCAAACTGATGAGGCTTGGGCTGCAAAATAGAAGTGGTAACTTTTTATATTAATATTCCCTATTAGTTACCAAGATATTCATCATGAATACAAAAAAAACGTTAACAAAGTAACGAACACTTGTAATATTACAACCAAATATTGTTCAGTGAGAGTGCAATCCATGTGCTTACTTTATTACAGGGATGCTCTTGGTTGCTGTAGCTGGATCTGCTAGTCGGGGTGTGAAGACGTGATGAGTGATCCATCAGCTGCAGAAGGAGAAAACCGAAGTACGTCAGTGCCATTCTGTAGTGTCAGAGACCACAGCGTATCCTACAGTAGGCAGGGAGTATGCTCCAAATTACCTCTATTGGCTCCATGTCACTAGCAGTGGATGGCGAGCGTGAGCGGGACATGTGGCGTGATTTGGATTCTTCATCTCGCGATGGAGTATTATAGGGAGTAAAGTCACCCGAGTCAATCTGGAGAGAGAGAGAGAGAGAGAGAGAGAGAGAGAGAGAGAGAGAGAGAGAGAGAGAGAGAAAGAGAGAGAGAGGTGGAGGAATTACTTCATCTTTTGTTCATAATGGTACACCTCTATCAACTGAATTCAGTGCACAGTGTTGGGCAGTAATCTGGATTAACTGAGGACATTACTTATTAATTAACATTGCTTATGAATAGTTATAATAATACTATTAGTTGTTAATAGTTGATTATTAATACAGCACACTGAACTGGGCCCATAAACTAGATAATAGCTTTGATGGAGATATTGTCCATGTGGTTTTATTAGATATGTCTAGAGGAAATACATAAACACTGGATAGATTTGATTATAATGAAGATATTTTGCTGTGTTCTTAAAAGTATTTCCTTCTGTCCTCCTGATTTAATCTAATGTTTATGTCATCATTTTAATAAGAAATGTTAACAACAGTTAGCTAATAATAAAATATCAGTTATGTACACTTTTTTTTAGGCTAAGCCTATCATATGGATGCAGTACTCTGGTATACACTTATACACCCGTGTCCCATCTATGGCATTCTCAACGCATCAGCGACACTACCATGCTAGCGACGTGGCCTCTTAGTGGTATGTGTGAATCAAACACAGTGGCAGTGTTGGGCTAAGAAACAGTCCACTAGCTAAAGCCCTGTGGTCAGATCCTGAAACTGATAAAAGAGCTAGAGGAGGATTTTCTGAGCACCAACAATGCAGTTGTTTCTAATAAAGTGGCCAGTAATTGTGTAAATATTTAAACTTAATAAACTCATTGTCAGTGTCATAACATCTTCTCAGAAGTCCATTTCCACTGATGGATGGAATAGAGGGTGGGTGACAAACCATGCCTAGTAACATAAAGACTACAGTAAGTAACTGAATATGGTATGAGGTAGGTATAAAGTGGCCATTGGGTGAACGTTTTTGTTTTTTTAAAATCCATTTTCTTAGAATAAATTTACTTTAGTTAGTGGTTAGAGTTCATTTTTATTTTCAGTGAGATGGACTTCAAGTTAATTAACCACAAAGACATGGTCTTCTATAATCTTTTTTTTTTTTTTTTTACCCATTACCAAAGGTGCCAACAATTCTGACGCTGATACAGCTTTATATGCAATCAATTTAATAAGATAAATAAGAAGTAGTCCTACAGTAATAAAACACACACAGATAAGATAATCTCAGGATTACATTAGCGATTATATCTTTCGTCACTGCTGGATTGTGTTTCCTCAGTAATCTACCCAACAGTGTCCATGAATTAACACATGACCAACCCTTAACCCAACATTTAAACACATGTGTACTACACGTGGCTCTTTGGTTACACCCATACTGCTCAACAAAGTAAAATGCAAAGGCTTCAAGCCAAAAGAAACAAAACGCACCCCAAAAATCCAAGACACCCCTACATGCAGGACCAAAAAGGGGAAAAGGACTCAACCGCAAAACCATGAGCCACATAATAGCAGGGCGTGCAAATATAAAATAATACCAACATTCTAAATGCATCACCCGTGGGGTAGAAAAAAAGCATGATGACCGAACCTCAGAAACATTTCAATTAGAAGTGTTTTCATGCAGTACAGAATAGAGTACAGACGCAACCACCACTCATGCCATACACAGAACACACAAACATGAGAGGGGATCACATGAGCCATGAAATCCACTCAGTAACAAAACTGAGTCTTACACGTCGGCCTTTGCTTCCTGGACCCCACGATGGTGAGCGCTTCAAAAAGACAGAATTAAAGAAATGTTAGTCATTTGTACAATAACAATGGCAAAGTGTCTAAGCTGTGATTCAGGGTTTAATGGGTTTTGGAACTGCTAAAAGGGAGGAATGTAGGAAAAGAAGAACATTTTTGAATCTCTGGAGGCTCTTCTGGACTGTGGCACAAATGCATCAGCACAAACGAGAGACTGAGGCAGGAATCCCTAACAGAAAGAAGGTAGAGATCTCAGTCATGTAATGAAGAAAACACAGTGGGGTGTGATGTTATAGGAAATATAATCACTGATGGAGTGGTGTGATGTGGTCTGTTATGAAGCAGTCGTTACCACGCCGACGGTTTGCTCACTTGGACTCCAGACCACATATGGATGTTGAGGCATTGCATTGGGATTTAATCTTGCTGATGACCTTAGGCAATGCTTTTCTGGAAGCCTCAGACTAATTTTTATTGTTGCCAACAGTTTACAGTGCTATGAAAAAGTGTTTGCCCCGTCATGATTTGAAACTCACCTCAAAGTGGTCTAGCACAGATGACGGAGCGTTCAGGAAAGCCAGGAAGGAGTTCTGAGAGTCCTGATGTTTAACACCTGATAATAAAACCATTTCAGGATGAGTCACACAGAAACAGAGCGGACCCTTCAAAAAGAGCAAATATTCACTCGGCCGAAATGTTCACAATTATTCACAAACCTTTTATTTTATAACTGAGACAAATCAATGTTTGTGAAATCACTGTGCAAATTCTCTCTGAATGAGCTTGTCCATATATGTATGTACAGTATTCAGTCCCCTCCGAAAGTATTGGAGCCACATGGCCAAATCTTCTGATTTTGCTGTACACTGAAGACTTTTGGGTTTATGATCAAAAGGTGAATATGAGACGATAGATCAGCTTTAATTTCTTCAGCTTAAAACACTGGCACCTTTTGTTCGAAGCCCACACATTTTTTTTTCAAGGGATCAAAAATACTGGAACATGTGACTGACAGGTGTTTCTTGTTACCCAGGTGTGGCCCTGTTAGAATGATTGTTTAAACAATTAATAGCTCTGAATGTCTACTTTTGGTTTTAGCCTTCAATTTCAACTGTGAAGCATTTGTTATTAAAAAGGATAAACCAACGTGAAGATCAGAGAGCTGTCTCTGGGAGAAAAGCAAACCATTTTGAAGCTGAGAAAGGAGAATCTGTCAGAGCCATTGCACAAGCATTGGGCATAACCAATACAACAATTTGGAATGTCCTGAAAAAGAAACACTGGTGTACTGAGCAACAGACACAGAATTGGCTGGCCAAGGAAAATAACAGCAGCTGATGACAGAAACATTGTGAGAGCTGTGAAGAAAACCCCAAAAACAACAGTCAGTGACATTACAGTGAAGTTTACAGGAACATTCTGTGTGCCAATATACAGAAAATGCATCCAATCTAATTAAGAGGAACATCATCATGCAGCAAGACAATGACCCAAACCACGGTGTTCAAGCAAGGGATTTGCAACCAAAGTGTTATTTACCTTCATTTACTTTAAGACTGTCTGTTCCAATACTTTTGCACAGCTAAAAATTGGGTGCTCGGCCACCAAAGTGTGTTTAACACATCCAGAAGTAAATATCAAGAAATGAAAGCTGAAATTCTGATCTATCATCTCATATTCATCTTTTGATCTCAAACAAAAATGTTTTTGCCGTGCCAATACTTTCAGTGGGAACTGTGTATACTGCATGCATTATTAACATTAATGTTATTAATATTACAGATCATTCACAACACACATATAAAACAAATTTAATGTCAAAATTCAGTATTAACAAACAGAAAACAATCCACCTCTTCTGCGACACAGGTCTTCAGTCTCCTTCTGTAACCTCTCGATCTCAGCCTGCAGCATCCGGTTCTTGTTCTCAGACTCCTGCAGTTTACTGACATAAAGGAATGAATTGAGCTCAAACAGATCTCCTGTGAGGTTCTGATAACAAAACACTGCAGAATTTCATGTTTTCTACAACCTTGTTTTAGGTCCACCAGAGACAGAATATTTCACGGATAAAGAATCTTATATTGGATATAATATAACAATATATGATATTATCAGAGTAAAATTGCAATATTTTGAGAATAAAGTCGTAATATTATTACATAATACATTCACGTGTTTAAATGAGGGATATTGTTATTGGGGGGGTTTTTTGTCGAAGAAGAAATCGCAGGCGGTGGTCACTTTCAAGACTATCAATGGTGACGTCTACATGCCATTCAGAGATGGTGTGTAAGTGAATTATTATCAAAATGATCAACCCCACAATATCTACTATTACATGGACTTGTACAATAAAGCTTTATGGAGGGCTTGAGTACTGGGATGAGCATTACAGCTGTTATGCTGCAGATGGATCCATTAATAACCTTGAAGGTGACCTTCTTCTAAATAAAGACAATTTCTTGCACAGTCATTTGAAAGTTGGAACCGCTTTGTCGCAGAGGTTTGGGGTTTCCTGGGCAAACACAAAGCCGAAAACTATGTGGAGCTGGTTGATACTCCGGTGAAGAACTACTGCACAATGGGTTGCAGGATGTCTCTCGAAGTCCGTATCCCAGATGCTCATCTTGATAAATGTATGGAAGTGTAGTCTGAGGAGCAAGGCAAGCGCTTGCACCAGGATATACTGGAATTTGAACGCTGCTACCAAGGACACTATAACGAGAGACTACATTTGGGAGCTGCTTCGTGAAAGTGATTTATAATATAATCATAAATCTCAAGAACTACTAACTTCTACATGTTTTGGGGTCATTTTTGTATAACTTTATTATAAATGCATGTTCATTTTGATTTATAGGTTGTTGTTTTCTGACCTTATGTTAACAAAAAATACACAAATTCGCCGTTTTCGCAGTGAAAATAGGTACATTTATAAATACCCTGGTAACCATTTTCTAGACTTTCTATACTTTTCTCTACTACCCAGGAACAAAAATAGTGTTACATAGTGTTATTGAGATGCTCTTTACCTGAGTCTGAAGTGCTAAATCAATCAAGTCTCTCAGACAGTTACTGCCTATCTAATCTTTTAGAATCAAATTTAAAAAAAAAATAAATCAGTCTCATCCTCCAATAAGAGCAGCTTATTTAAAAATACTGGTGGAATCCTTACGTGATAGATTTGGCACCGTTATTAAGGAGAAGTGAGGCGTAACCAGGAAGAAATGACACAGAAAAACTCATTTCCTGTCCAGGAATCTTAACTCTTTGTATGTGTGTATGTGTGTGTGTGTGTGTGTGTGTGTGTGTGTGTGTGCGCGCGCAGGAATCCCACCACTCTGTCGAGATGTTGGAGGCCTTGACTTTGTTGAGCTCATCTTGGATGGACTGCTTGGCCCGGATCTCAGTGTCCAGTGCAGACTGCAGCTCCAGACGAGCCGACATGTCCAGCTTGGCTAAACGCCGCATCTTCCACGGCATCTCCTACAAACAAATAACAGATATTAATTAGATTCAGAAGCAGGTATGTACATTAGAGAAACAAATGATCATTTAGAAGAATTTAGAGAAAAATGTAGATCCCAAGATGTTTACTGTATCTTATAGCATGTATGTGAAAAAGACAGACTCACTGTGCCTCTGGCTCCCAGGCTGGTGTTCCTCAGACCCTCCAGCTCTTCAGTCATCTTAGTGGCCAGTGCCTGGAGGTAGCCTCGAGCATCCTTCTCATCACTTACCCTTAAACACACACACAAACACACACAGCATTCAGTACCAGCAGAACTCAGTGGCTCTTTTGTATTTTATTTTATTAACCGTATACAAGTACGCAAATGTGACCGTGAGTGCATGAGTTGATCCTTTTATTTACACGTCTAATGCACTGCTGGAGTAGTTAACATTTAATCCACACGGGGGCAGCAAAGTAAAGTTGGCAGCAGAACAGAGATTTAAAATGGCTACTGTTTCCAGAAACACTTACATCTTCAATTTAAATTTTGATGTGCCGGTTAATGTTCGTATATAGCGCTTTCAACAATGGACATTGTTACAAATCAGCATGACAGAAATCTGGATGTAGATTTAGATCCGTAAACAGTGAGTCAGGGGTGTCATTGGTGAGGAAAAATCTCCGGAAACAAGAGGAAGGAATTTTGAAAGGAGGCAGAATCAAAATGACGGTGACCCCACATAGTGTGATTATAAATCAGTACTGTTCCACAATTCTGCAAACACTCGTTCATCTAAACACCAGAGAAGATTATAGAGCCCAAGCCAAAAGGTTGGTGTGTGTATATCCAGCAGCATATGAGCATGCATCTGGGAGAGCACACTGCATAGAATGCTTCTGTGTGTGTGCATGTTTGTGTAACACAGAGCAGCTGCAGGTCGCAGCATCCACACACCACTGGATGATCTCCGTGATCTGAGCCTCCCAGTGTGCGACGCTCTCCTTCTTATCAGCCAGTTCTCTCATCTCCTCCTCCACCTGCTTGTGGCTACTGCTCAGGGTCTCGTATATGGACTTCAGCTGAAAGAAGAGAGGAAGAGTTGGTTAGGATTAGGAAAGGGGGAAAAAAACATTACAGAAGAACATCAGATTGATGGAGAGAGACAGGGGGTTGGAAAGGAGAACAGACAGGATGACAGTGTACAGGAGGGTTAAAAATGTGAAGAGAAAAATCCAAACACGGACAGCAGAAGGAAAATAGAGAGCAAAAAAACAGGGTGATGTAAGGAGAAGTACCATGAGGGAATAAGCAAAGCGAGACTGATGAATAATACAACATCAGCTATCTTTCAGCAGACACCAAACATAAAATGGTCAAAATGTAGCGAACATAAATTTCATCAAGTGTAATCGCACATACGATCATTTCTTTCCAAATGTCATCAGTGTTGTCTTTAACCACTCAATCTGGCAGCACAATCGGCATCCATGTCATGGGTTTCCAGACCTTTCTACAAAATAAATAATGTTTGCTACGTGCTATGCTATGCAAAAATGAAACAAGTCGTTTATATTTGACGGGTCCAAATCTCCAGCAGTTATTTTACTTGGGAGCTACTGCCTCACAGTGGTATGTTTCCTCGATCCAAGACAAACAAAGAGAGATTCAGAACAGTTTCATTTGCATAAGCATTTGGGGTTATAAGAGAATGTACAATAATATGAGACAGGCTTGTAAACAAAATACCAGAGAAGAGGAAAGCACAATGAGGAGCCAGTGCGCAGCAGGGATTCAATATCTATCTGAAGCTTTCCTATTCTTCACTCGTCTTCAAAGTACCCTGCGTATCTCTCTGAATAATAATGATCAATAATAATAAACATCTTAAATCAACTAATACTCGGAGCAATAGTAGTAACAGTAGGCCTTCCTATGCTGAGTGAAGACCTCAGGATGGGTGATGCTGCTTCAGGAGATCAGGTAAATATGCCATTAACAGGAACTTCTTAAAAGGAACTTAACAAGCTGCCTTGCTTGAATGGTCTGGAGTAATATGCCCTAACCAATGTTAGCATGAAAGCTAAAAGACAGGCTCTTGTTAAAGGAGAGAAAAGTTATTCTTTTATCGAGTACAAGACCAATGATTGTGTGTATATACAGTATGATTGGTTAACATGGTGCCATTTACTCCCATTGGGCCTCATTTATCAAGCTGGATTCAAGTGGATTTCTGCATAAATCATTCATAGGAGCATTTACACAAGTAATTTGGTATTCATGAAAATCCTGTGAATTTATCCTACTCGTGCCCCTGAGTGTGAGCACATTTATTGTAAGGAAGAATTTGGGGGGAAATAACATGAATTTCAATTGAACTTGTAAACACGACAGAACAGTAATCCCAAAAATAATGCATGGAGATGTAACTTAAAATGTAAGTTTGTCATGTTTCCCACTCATTAACATGGGAATGGGTGGGGTTAAAAATTGCACTGTAGCCAGCCACTAGAGGGCCTCAAAGACATTTTGGCTTCACTTTTAAACCATCCTCACTGTGCTCAGCCATACACAGACATTGTAACAGACATGCTGATGTGTAATAACACTTCTGTAATACTTGGGAGACCTGGGTAATGGCTGCAGATATAATACAATATTCCAGTTTGGGCAACATCCCAAATTATCCACTGCTGTATTCCACTAATGGTGTAGCCTACCAATGGTGTCCATATTGTTTCAGCAATGTATTTCCTGTATAGAAATCAGCACTTCTCATTTATCAAAATTTAGTTATAGTTTCTAAAACATCTAAACGTTTCAAAAGGCAGGTGCATGAAATTATAAGATAGCTCACCTGCTCCAGTTCACCAGCTAGCTTCTTGTTGTCCTCCACCAGAAGTCCCCTTTCCCGCTCAAACTTCTGTTTGCACTCTGCCTCAAACTCCTCACGCTCACTTTGGCTAATAAACACACAACACACACAACACCACACACAAACACACACACACACACACACACACACACACACACACACACACACACACAGATTTTAAAATGCTACTGTGCACCATAGCATCTGCTAGCCTGAAATGTATTGAATTACTTATTTTATCCCTTATCGATTTCAGAGGTTTTAGATCTTCTCAAAGTGGCACATTTGAAACAGTTTGAAGAGCACAACATTGTGCAACATTGTTTAATGAAATCAGTTCTCAGTGAATGCTCAGTGAAATCAGAACTACCTGCACATATTATATACTATAACATTTGCCATTGAGAGGACGCATAGAAATAAGAATCATAAGCTACACCCGCTGAAAGTGTGAGTTTAGCCAAATAGCACTCCCTGTCTTTTAGTGCTAATTCATAATAATAAATCGATAACATTTTAGCCATCAATCCCATTCCTAAATCAACTTCATGGTAGAGTCTTCAGTCAGATTATAACCAAGTAGCATCAGGTTGCTAGTTTACTCAGGACTTTTTGCATCTGGGTTCTGCACATGTCTCTTTTTGTTTACAAACACCAAAGTATACTAACCGAGAGAGTTTAGTAGAGTCAGATGACTCTAATTATCTTTAGGTTGAATCCAGGTTTCGTTCCCAATATCATAGCACCTGTCTGTGTGAATCAATTGAGAGGGGAGCTTACAGAACGGTTCATTTCTATCACTGATACATGCCTTGCAGTGCTGTTTATTGTAAATATGCCATCATGTAAGACTATCTGTCCCTCTGGGTGAATCTTGGATTGGGAATATGTGTATACACTGAGTTATTCACTCATTTTACATTTTAGAATCATTGATCCTCCAAAATCTCATCTTTAGTAAACAGTGTAAGCTAAGCTAAAATATGTGGCCTTAAGTCACTACACATCTATCTAATATACTTCATCACTGGATTGCTAAAGAAAGAGAAAGTTAGAAAGATGATTATTCTCCAACTGCACAGACAAACAGAGAATAATAGGCAAAGAAGAACATAATCCAGTCTATCCACACGTGAACATACTTTTCTCGTCGTGTCTTCTCCAGCTTGTCTTTGAGCATAAGGATCTCCTTTTGCAGAGTGAGATGCTGGGTCTCGGCATCACTCAAGTCCTTCCTGTGGCTCTTGAGCTCAGCACTGTGTTGCGTTTCCCTGCGGCACAGCTCCTCCTCATGCTGCACGTTCTTCTTTTCCAGCTCAGCTCGCAGCCACGCCACCTCCTGCTGCTGCTGCTCCGCACTGGCTCCTGGGTGCAGCGGCCCAGCCTGCTTCAACCGACACACGGGCTGTGTTATTATTTGTAAGTGTTAATATGTCAAAATAAAATGTAAAAAGAATTGCAGGGCCTGATATCATGGAACCAGATTCTGTAATAGTGAACCATGGAGTAGAAAGAAACACTCAAATCACACACACTGCTTAAGAACTCAGCACTGACTACGTTTACGCGGACAGCAGTAATCTAATTATTGACCTTATTCTGAATAAGACAATAATGTGATTAAGGTGTTTACATGAGTCGCTTTTAGAATACTCCTTTCATGTTCCCATTTTACATGTTATAGAACATAGATCGATTAACGGCACACGTTATTACATCATCGCGCCACGCCGTCCGACGTTCCCTTCAGAATTTCATGTACCGACATACAGTTCATCTTCGTCATGGTATACAGTTTTGTGTGTTTTTATTTTTCATTTTACGAAAGCTTCGAGTGCAGTTAATTATTTGTCATGCTGTATGTGCAAATACACGACTGCTTGAAGCTGTGAACTGCGTCCCAAACGGCGTATTTACCTACTATATAGTAGCTGAGATACAGGTATTTCACCTACTATACAGTAGGTAAGTATGCGGTTTGGGACGCAGCCGTGCTCTCTTCATTACCATAAAACGTTGATCACTGCCGTGTGTGTACGTGTCCTGTCGCAAAATGCGGTGAAAACTCCCACACGATGATGTTAATAGTGTGATTAAGGTGTGTACATGTCTGTAACGCACGTCGATAATGCGACTAAAACAGGAATACTCCACATGTCTTAATTCTATCTGTGTTTATTTCGAGTATGACTTTAGTCAGATTAAAGTAATTAAAAATTACTGTTTACAAGGAAGATTCTTAATCAGGGTATCGTCTTAATTGGGTTAATATCGGATTATTGTTGTCCATGTAAATGTAGTGATTGAGAGTTTTTTTTTTAAAGGCATTAAATTGTAATTGCAATCATAAATAATCCTGGTCAAATTACTCCATGCCTTTTGTTAAGGATCTGAGATATACATTTCAGGTTTCTGTGTACCTTCAAGGGTAACTCAATCATAAGGCACACTTCAACAGAGATGGGCTCAGTGAAGGGGAAGGAGAGGCTTTTCCGTGTTTGAACTGTAATGTGATTAAAAGGCACTCTGCTCTTTTGTTTCATTAAATTATTTTACAAATTAATATTAGAAATCTCAAAGTGTGCTAATATTCTGAAATGTTACTGGGAGTCCCATTCAAACAAACCACATTTGGTCAAATTGGATGGGAGTGTTCAAATAGGATGGACACTCCCTGTCCATCTACCTCCACTAAACACACTAGCATTGTGTCTCAACTAGCATACTCATTATGGACTATTACTGAGTACTAACACTGACCGGTTTTCCTTATACGTACAGTTAGTACAGTTTGAATTGTAAAAACCTATCATCTCACCTTTCAACCTACTGATACAAAAAGGTCTATTTTGCATTCGGGTCTTCTGAATTTCCTAGATTAGTAAATACTTTTGAATGTAAGAGCTTGTCAAGTTGAGATGCAGCTCATGACAACAATCATGATGATGGCAGGATGTTTTATGAGCTCGTCATCACTGTGCAGGAAATGGCATGTTTAGAGTTTGACGTGGAAACCTGATGAATTGGGATGGTTTGTCTGTCTAGTGAATGTCATTTTTAAATGTTCTGGATGTAGAGATATACAGTAAGTGTGTGAACAATGCATGCGTCAGTTATCAGCCAGGCTCGTCTGCTTCACATCACCTCACCTTATGTATCACATCACCCCGGCATAGATTATTTTCCTATAACAACACAACACTTACCACTAAATCAGTGCAATGAATATTCCTTGGTTTTTAGTCACTTACGTTACACACACTGTCCATACGTTACTGACATAATAAAATGCTTAAATGTTACAGTAGTCCTATATAATAAATCTGAAATTTAATTTAAAAAATGTAGGGTGGACAAAATTCATAATGTCCATTTGGGGTTGTTTGCCCCAAAAAGTTTGGGAACCTCTGCCTTAAAGATGATAGTACCTTGAACCCTTCCAGTTCCTCCTCGAGCTGTCTGCTGAACTGTTCATTTCTCTCTCGCAGTTTCTTCTCTTTCTGCACCTCAGCTGCCTGCTCCTCCGCCTGCACCTCCAACTGATCATAACCAAAGCACTAAACGTTAGATAAAGACTTTTCAGCAACAGTCAACAGCTGGAATAGACTGGCAAGGACTTGTACATCATCTACACACTACATTCATGTAGACCCTGGTCATTTTTGTTGTCAATATAGAACCTTTTTGGCATAAAAAGTTCTTTGGGGTTAAGTAAAGATCCCTAGGGTTCTGTATAGAACCCCAATTAACCTTTTTTTTTTTCGAAGAGTGTGTGACTGTGTCCAATCCACGTAGCAGCATGTTTTTGGGATTTGGGTGGAAAACAAAAACACTGGAGGTGAATAATCCTGCCTTAAGCACTGCACGAGCAAAAGATTTTGTTGTAAAATTGCTCTTTGCTTATGATCTGGCAATCCTATAGAATAGGCTATTTCCTCCATCATAAGCCACATTTCTTTGTAAGCTATTGCAACACACAGTGAAAACAACAGCTATGGCTACCAGATGGAACCAGGCGAATCAAAACAGGACATTTTAGGACAGCTGCTTAATCGTGAAGTAAAGGAGATCCGCTCCTACCTCTTTGCGAGCTCTCTCGGCCTTACGTATCTCCAGCCGCAGCGTTTCCATCTTCTGAGAAAGACCCTCCACCTCTTCCTCCTTGTCTCGAAGCTGGCGCACGAGCCGCTGCTTGTGTGAGCGCAGCTCAGTGAGGCGCTCGTTCAGCTCTGAGAACTCTTGCATGGCCATCTTCCTTTGACTGTATGCCTCCTTCAGTTCCTTTCCCTGGGCCTTGAGCTTCTCCTTGGTGTCTAGCAGATCCTATACAGAACAGTTCAAACAGGTAGACTGTGTCTGAACATGCTAATTGCAGTTACCTACAGAACAAATAACTTTAAATATGAGATGCACCAAAACTGTAACATTACGTTTGACCTCTATGAAACTTCAGTACATACATACTGTATACTGTACTATCATAAAACTGAGACAGAGACCAAATCATTTCTACCATTTACCTGCTATCCGCTTCAATATCTTTATCTTGCTCTTTCGGTTCAAAAGCGTGGCTGTGCTAACGGAGTACTGTGTATGCTATCACCTGACACAAGTACAGTATAAAGAGTACCTATGCCTACACAAATAACAGCACCTATGCCTACAGGGAACGATTATAATAATGGCAAATGGCAACATGAGAAAAAGATGCTTTACCTTTAAAAAAAACAAAAAAACAACAACATTATGCTAAACTACTGTTTAGTATTCCTGAACTAGCAGCAAATCTTTACATTCTGAAAATAATTTGCACCTTGTGCAGACTGTCTTTCTCCAGTGTAACACACTGGACCTGCCTTTCCAGGGTCTTTATTATCTTAGACGAGTCTTCTAGATCTTTCCGTGCCACGCTGGCATCCTCACCCTGCTGCTGTCCCAAATGACCTGAATCTGAGACACACCAGAAGAAAAGCCACACATTATCACAGTAGAATCAGACCAGGAGTCTGACCTGGATCAATTCTGTTGTAAGTTGTGTAGATCTGTTACCTGCTATCTGCTTTTTCAAGATGTCTATCTCACTCTTCAGGCTTCTTATCTCCACCTCTTTGTTGGCACCAGGTGGCACATTTGAATTAGTGTGCTGCAGAGCCTGTACCGTCTGGGTAGACTCTGCGATAGGAAAGATGAATATCACTAAGCGGCACACTGAGTACACACCCGTTTAAGGGCGCGTTGGTTTGGCTTCACACTGCACATAATTAAACAAACCAAAAGGTAAAAAAAAAAATATTTCAAAACCTTAAAACATTTCATGCTAACATATATTTCTTTTGCCATGTCTACTTTGTTCACATCAGAGGTCATTTTAAAACCATCGATTAGAGACAGATTTATTTCAGCTTTAATTCACTATATCAGAATTCCAGTGGGACAGACTTTTACATACACTGAGTTGACTCTCTCTTTAAACAGTCCAGGAGATTGTTTTTTAAAGAAGCTTCTGAACATTTGTATGCAAATATACAAATCTTGAGAACACATAGTAACTGCATGAATGAACTTTGGTCTGAAAGGTTCAACTGAACCCCAAGACAACACCAAAGTAGGTGAAGAGGGTGAAGGAGCCCCTACTCCAAGACTGGCATAAAAAAAAAAAGCCTGAATAAAGTTTGCAGGTGATCAAAAGCCTTTTGGCAGAGTGTTCGCTGGTCAGATGAAACAAAAATTAAACTGTATGGCCATAACGATCAGTGTTATGGATAGAGGAAAAAGAGTGAGGCTTTAAATCCAAAGAACACCATCCCAGCTGTGAAGAATGGGTGTGGCAGCATCATTTTGTGTTTGCTGGAAAAGACACTGGTGCACTTCAGAAAATAGATCTACGTCATGAGGAAGGACGATTATCTAGAAATACTGAAGTAACACTTCAAGCCATAAGCCAGTAAGTTAAAACCTGGTGAAAACTCATTTTTCCTGCAGGACAATGATCCTAAGCAAACCTCCAGAGTTGTAACAAATGGCTTGAAGACAACAAAGTGAAAGTATAGGAGTGACTTTTAAAAAAGCTGAATCCCACAGAAATCTCTTAGCTATTATTAAAAAAAACTCTTATGGAAATAAAGTAGATACCCTATTTGACTTAGCACAGGAAATGTATGGTAACATGAAATATGTGGCGTTGTGAAAACTTGAGTCTGAATATCTTTAGCCTAGGGGTACGTAAACACTCCAGCCTCAGCTGTAAACTCAAAGTCCCACAAAGGTTCACTGGATAGATAACAGCTCTTTTAACTCAAAAGCTTCTTTTTTTTTAAAGGGAATACGTTAGAACCTTTCAGGTCCCGCTAAAATGGAAGAAGCACTTAGAGTGCCAGATGTTGCCTTGTTGTAAGAATGTATATGTGCGTTTCTGCCCACCCTGGAGCTTGCGGCTAAGCTCAGTTTTCTCCTGCTCCAGTCGGCGGATCCTTCTTTCATAGGCCTCAGAAGCCAAGCTGTCTTCCAAAGTTCTCTGTAGACAGGAATCAACCCCTGAAGAGCCTTCAGAGTCTTTTAAACAGCCCCGGTCTGACAGAGAGCTACGCACACCCACACACACACACACACATACACACACACACACACACAAGGCCTGCTTCTGAACCAGTACGTGACACTAATCCCAGCAAACAGAACACCACAAGCCACACATATCTAATATCAAAAGACTGTCAATTTTAGATAAATATGGATGATGTGAGTCTGCTTGCTTTACCATTATCATTTGAATAGTAAGGGAAAACTTGCACCCAAAACCCACATCATTCCAAACCAAAGACTATAGAGTTACATGTAACTCAACATGAAGCTTGAATGTATTAGTTGTATAGCCGAGCAGTGGATTGTGCCACGCTGACAAATTCCTCTTTTATGATAACACACTTCAGATCATAGCAGATTTCCCTGAAGTGTTCTGAAACAAACAAACAAAAATCCTTACCAGTTGCTAGTGTAGGTGAAACCAAGAAACGGGAGATGGAGTCCCGAGAAGGCTGTGTGGGAGGGTGGAGGCATCGTTTCCTGTGATAATGAGGCACTAATAAATCAACACTTTTGAAATGTACTACCATAAATGTTTCTTAAAATGCACTGCATCAATAATGGTACTTACAGTGGCTTGTATTTAAGCATTTAACTCCCTTGTACTGTTGCACATTTTTGTTATGTTACAACCTGGAACTGAAGTTGGGATTATACAGTATGTCAAATATTGGTTGCATTAATATTCACCCCCGCCACTGTGAAACCCCAATATTAGTTCAGGTGCAGCCAGAAGTCACATAATTAGTTAATTAGAGTCCAGTTTGTGTGTAATCATCATAAAGTGTCACATAATCTTAATATACAGTAAAAAAAAAAAATCTAAATACTTAATACATAACATACCTAAACTACCAGCATCATTAAGCCAAGAAGTCCAGGACAAATTTCTGGAAAAGTATCAATCAGGATTTTTAAAAGTAAAAAATATTCAAAGCATTAAGCATCCTGTAGAACACTATTATATCCATTATTAGAAAAAAATTCAATGTATGTGGCACAACCGTGACTCATACTGTGAGAGGTCTTTCACCAAAATTCAGTGACTGGTTAAGGAGGGTATTAGTCTGGGAAGAGTCCAAACAGTCAAGTAGAACTCTGAGGGAGCTAGAGAGATTCACTGATTAGATGGGAGAACCTGTTCACAGGATTGGACATTGCACAAATGTGGAGAAGAAAGCCATTATTGAAAAAAGATCCAGATGAAATTCCATTTGGACTCAGCAACATGGACAAAGGTTCTTTGGTCTGATGTGACCAACTTTGGCAGACACGCAGCACTGCTCAGCACCTGAGAGCACTATCCTCCACCATAATAATTCACTTGAGTCAAATTAAATGTAGTCACTAAGAAAGGTACTTAAGTAAGAGTAAATAAATCGTTTGGTGAAAAACTACTTGAGTAATTACCGTACAAATGGCTTTTTTGCACAGTATGTCTGCAACTAACAAAAAAAAAAAGTTCTATTTTCTAATCTGTTGTTATGCTAACTAACAAAGTGAGCAGTAAACTTCTCCTCCATTATAGACCCCTGAGTGAGACACGTCACTGCGACGTCAGCCGTTCCTCCTGGTTACAGAAACATAGCGGGAGATTAGTGATTTTAAAGAGCAAGCCAGAATTAGTTTTCTAAAATGTTGCATTGCACTGTTGGGTGTCAGAATCAGCAAGTGTTCATAAACACATTCGTTTTTACCGCATACTATCGAATCAGACAACATGCATGGACAGACCTAGTAGCGGAACTAAAGTAAAAGTCTTATTATTTAATTAATTAATTAATACTGAAAAAAGTACTATTACAGTGAACCATGTACTCAAGTACTGTAATGACAGCACAGTTAGTTATTTTCCACCCATGTTTATGAATGAATACTTAGTCAACCAACAAAATTCTGTTTTGTGTGTTTGTGTGTGTGTGTGTGTGTGTGTGTGTGTTTTAATACAATTTGTGATATTTTTCGCCTTCAAATGTTAAGACATATTGTGTAAATCAAATAGTAAAAGTCCATTTTAATTCCAGGTTGGAGCAATACACACTGTGGAAAAATTCAAGGGGGTGAATACTTATGCAAGACACTTCAATGTAAATCTTATCAGACAGACGAATCTGAGCAAATGCACAACTGAAAGTCAAATGCCTCGTACAGGTCTAAATATGTACAGGAGGCTGTGAGGTATAAATTCCTGCAAAGCCACTGACAGGGTAACTAGGCTTTTAAAAATTTGGATTTGGGTCATGTTTTGGGTAATGAAAAGTCTAGGCTTAACTGATCTCAGTGAAAAAAAGAATTGAATTTGCACAACATACTGAATTCTTTAGGCAGTCGTCCTCCACGTCAAAGTTGGAGGTGTCGGTGGGGCTGCTGACTTCAGGGATGTAGGGGGCCTCGCAAGTGCGAATGTCATCCCAGTTGATGCCTGAGAAGAAGGGGTGGCTCTTAAAGTCCTCAATGCCGTTCTGGCCCAGCCGGTGCTCACGAGCGCAAATCAGCCTGCGCATTAGGTCTTTGGCCTCCTCAGATACATCAGACATCTGCATGGGGAACTGGAAGCGCTCCTATGGAGGAGAAAATAGAAAATAGAAGATCAATATATGTCAAATCAGGTTAGTGTACATCAGGTGAAAGGTATTTCTACTGGACTGGTACTTCTACTGGTCTTTAAAGTATAAAAGTAACACACGATGCTGAATTTAACCTTGGTACAAAGGGTTAATGACCTCATTGAGAGGATGAGGCGACTAATCCAGATATGGAAAAATAAAGTATATTTAATGCAAACCTAAACATTTTAAGACAAATTAAACAGGAGTCCATTCATTTATGTTTCCTGCTCTGCTAAAAAAAAACTTAAATGAATTAATAAGACAGTGATTAAAGCACACCTCTGCATTACAGGTACAACATATAAAAAGTTATCACACATGGCGTTCCTACCTTATGGTTCATGATTTTGCCGTATGTCTCCACTAACGACTCAGCATAGAAGGGTGTCTCCCCGTAGAGCATCTCGTACATACATACTCCCAAAGACCACCAGTCACACTCGGGCCCATATTTTCCTTTCCCGTCTTCCATGGCCTGCAGGATCTCGGGAGAGATGTAGTCTGGCGTTCCCACTGCGATCGAGGATTGCACCTGAGTGAACCACAGCTCAGAGTTACTCAGAGAATCCATCACTGAGCCTCAAGCTCTGGGGATCAGTAATGGAGCTCAATAAAGCAGCACCCAAGTTTCAATATGGATAGACTTACCGTTCCGTCCACCATGAGTTTGAGACAGGAGCCAAAGTCAGCCAAGCGAATGTGACCGTTCATGTCCAGCAAGATGTTGTCAGGCTTGATGTCCCTGTTAGTGCATAGACACATGATTTTTTTTTTAAAATTACATTATCAATAAAAGCATCAAGGTTTATTTTATTTGTATAGCAGCTTTCTGAAACTCAAATTTAAATACTGTACATGACATGCCAAAACTACAGAGCAAATGCAACATCCAGCATTTATAAGGTGGAGACAAGTTCAGTTAAAACTGTGGAGAAAAGCACAGTTATGGAACAGTCTTCCTATTAGTGTCCGGGACTCAGACACAGTCTCAGTGTTTAAGTCTAGGCTTAAAACGTATTTGTTTACTCAAGCCTACCCTGTCTAGATTCTGTTTTACTACTTCGCAGTCATAATAATCTTTTTTCTCCCTCTCTCCTTTTGCGGAGCCCCACACAAATTTATGGAGATACTAGAGATCCAGATCCTCTCTGCCTCTGGATGGAGCTCAAATCTTCTTTAATTCCAGACTGCTGGGACTACGGCTGCTCCTAAGGCCATACAGACTTCATATAAATCCATAATGAACTTTTTCACACTAACTGTTGTTACCCAGATGAGTATGGGTTCCCTTCTGAGTCAGGTTCTTCTCAAGGTTTCTTCCTCTTAAAACATCTTAGGGAGTTTTTCCTTGCCACCGTCGCCACTCAGTGGCTTGCTCAGTTGGGATAAATTCACACCTTTAATATCTGTATACCATGTTGATATTCCTGTAAAGCTGCTTTGAGACAATGTCTACTGTAAAAAGCGCTATACAAATAAAATTGAATTGAATTGAAGTTCATCTTATACAATAAAGAGGACAGTAGCTTCATGGTAGAGATGTTGGCGATTCAGAACAGAAAAAAAGTCACAGAAGCTGGCTTTTTTTTTTTGACTTCCCTGCAAATTTGAGCTCACTGTAAGCTGTAACGCTTGCAGTACAAAGAAAGGTCATGGGTGCTTGTGTGGTGCTGCATGATGCATTTACCACATTCATTCATTCTTGAATTCTGGATTCATTACTCCTGGTTAGGGTTACTGTGGTTTAAATCACACATTTGTTCATATTCTGAATGATAGAACTATGTTCAACACAAAACGATGAAGCGTGTTGAGTTGGTCAGTGGGATTAGTCCAGTGATCCCATAAAACTGTAGCCCTGGAAGATGGTGAGAATCCATCTGGAAAGTTAAGAATGCTGTTTATGGACTGCAACCCAACCATAATGAAATCATTTTCAGTTTGTTTTCTGTAAAACCATGTGCTAATAAAGCTACTTCCCCCTGCTCTAGTCTCCAAGTTTATACTCCTGAACCAGTGCCTGCTGAACTTCAGTAGAGCTACACCCTGGATTGTACGTACTGAATATGATGATAATCTTGTTGTATGATCTAATATAAGCAAATCTTACTGTATATTGTGGGGGTGTTATGCATTATGTGTTTACCATGTGTATTGTGTAAGATCTTTAAGAAGGTTAGCCTGGGACCCAGTGAAAGAGAATCACAGACTAATTTACTAAATAATAAAGGCATGTTAAGGCTTCATGCCTTCACTATGAATGCCATAAATTGAATTTCATGGAACAAAGATTTTTAGGATTAACCAGTAAGACGTTCGTTCCTTCTTTATGCCATTTGTCAAAGTCATAAGAGCTGCATAGTGTCACACAGCAGGGTGGTAAAGCAGAGGGAGAACAATGAAATGAACGAGGCCACAGAGGTGGATGATTGAGCAGGTTACAGTGAGTGCACACTATATAGCAAAAGGTTTGTGGACACCATCATCATCACATCCATATGTGGCTCTTCCTGAAACTACTGCCACAAAGCTGGAAGCACACAACTGTATAGGATGTCTTTGTATGCTGTAGAATTACTTAGAAGCTGAAACCTGTTCCAGCACGACAATGCTCTTGTGCACAAAGCGAGCGCCATGAAGGGTGGAGTGGACGAACTTGAGTGCCCTGCACAGAGTCCTGACCTCAGCCCCACTGAACACCTTTGGGATGAACTGGAACACCGACTGAACCCCAGACCTCCTCACGCAAGATCAGTACCTGATCTCTCTAATGCTCTTGTAGCTGAATGAACACAAATCCCCACAGCCACGCTCCTAAATCTAGTGGAAAGGCATCCCAGAAGACTGGAGCTTATTATAACGCCAAATTCAGAATAAATGAATAGTTAGAGTGTCAGGTGTCCACAAACTTTTGCATTTATAGTGTCTATAGAGCAAGAATATGGACCAAAAACTAATCCGTGAGCAAAGGGTTGTAGAAGGATTTATGTTCTTCAAATGTTTTGCGGTGAGGCGATGTAAAACAGGCTTCAATACCAATCCAGGAGAAAGAATGAAAGTATATATTATGAGTTACATTATAAAAACACAGCACAGAGGTCGAGGAAAAAGAAGAAAAAGCACACCAACATCAACAAAAAGAAGAATGTTATCAGCCCTCAGAAGAGAAGTGTGCGGTAAATTATGTTGAAAAAGAAGAAGTTATGAACAGAGGAAGAATCAACACTGAAGAGGTTTAGGATAGAGAGATTGACAGCAGGTTTAAGTGCAAGATGAGAGACAGAATTAAGAACATTTGGAACCTAGTATTTTTGCTGTAAGAAGAGAGAAGGTACATCCTACTACAATGATGTTGAATATCTCTTGTGTATATATGTATATGTATATGTGTGTATCTATTTTATATTATATATATATATATATATATATATATATATATATATATATATATATATATATATACACACACTCACACACACACACACACACACACACACACACACATATATATATATATATATATATATATATATATATATATATATATATATATATATATATATAGTATATATGCATGCTTGTTTGTTTTTTAAACTCTTATGTGAAGTTGCAGTGTGCAGTTTAGGACTGTTGCATGATTTCAGAGGTAAAAAATCTATTGTTTTGAAAAAAAAATGTTTTTAAATAAGTTCATTGGAGTCTGAAGATTTATATATATATAAAAAAAAAAAAATTAATAAAAAATTTTGTGTGGAAAGTTACAGCAATGCTCTTATGTCATTTGGAGATCTTATATTTTCACAAAAACTGTCTTAAACTGACTGTCCAGAAATGTGGAAGCTAAAGCATTTAGTCAGTAATGTTCCAGCCATGGGAGAGGAAGTAAAGCTGCTATAAGTGATAACAGAAACGAACTTGTCTTGCAGACATTCCATAACATGTAGTTAAATAACTATAAATGTTTTTTTGTTTTGTTTTTTTTTTAAATATGATGATTCATTCATTAATACATTTTTAAAAATGTCATTGTTGGCAAATTGCTCTGATATGAGAAGAATAAAACACTTCAGGACACTTCTCAGGACACAGGCTCATAAAACTGAAGAAATGTAGTAGCATTACAGCATTACAAAGCAGTTGTTCACGCTGCAGAACGCCCACAAGTATGTTTGTCTGCATTCATCATAACTGTTTATCATATTTTCCCAAATTACACAAGCCTGTGGACTGCCTGGTTGACTTCAGCGATATGTTTTCTCGTGGTTGCTGATATGTTATGAACGTTATACTAAGGGAGAGCTGATTGACAGATCACTTGAGAATTCAGGAAGAACCAGTTTTAGTCTGGTTTTTATTTGCATGCTCATTTCCTCCAGCTGTTTGTGTGTTTGCTCTGATGACACTACTGAGAGACCGATTTTTGTGTGTGTGAATTTTAGTGTGCACCTTTAAGCAGTTTTTGCACCTTTAAAACAACTTCAGCTCTCCAGACAGATCAAGAGTTCAAAAGGGGAAAAGTCTCCATATTACTCCTGATTCATTTTCTCATTATCATTCAAGAGATCAAGATACTGTGTAGTTTATATTGCAAAACATGACTAATGACATAAATGAATCATTTAAAGTGGACACACACACAAACACCATGCACAGGTCTGTGCTTTTAATAGTGTCATAATAGCACATTGTTAACCAGCATTCTTAACAGCTACCAATAAATGTAGCCATTAAGAGCAAGTACCCTTGCACGTGTTATGTGTGTGTGTGCATATGTTGCGAATTTCCACTGTGAAGAAAGAAATGAGTCAGCATTTGATGGAAGTTTTTTTTTTTCTACAGATGTTGATTGTTAACTTTGAGCATGACAATGGAGTGTTTAGCATAAGTGTGTCCCATATATGTGCGTGCGTGTGTGTGTGTGTGCTGAATTGAGGTGAGACATGCTGTTAAGCACTACAATGGAGAAGTATGTGGATGCAAATCGTGTCGAACTGTAAAGAGGTAAAAGATGACTGTCTCACTTTGTGATCTTCACACAAAATAAAGGTCAAACACCGATATTGTGAGGACACGGCTTTTCCATCCTCGACTTTACTTCACCTGATATAAAATGAAAACATTTATTTATTTATTTATTTCAAAAAGCCAACAAACACAAAATGCCATAATATAACATTATGATGAATTTTCTTATTTATTGTGGTCTGGTGGACAAAAACTGTTTATTGGATTATTTACTCTTCTTTTAATATGCAAGTTATAATAAAGCTAATATTATTGGCATAACAACATTATTTGTGAGCAGGTGTGGACAAAGTACTGAGAAATAATACAAACCTAAATCTGAAAAACGTTGGGACAGTATGGAAAATGCAAAAAAAAAGTAAACAAAAAGAGTCTTTTGAAAATTCAGTTCACCTTGTACTATATTGAAAACACATTATTAACACATTTTTGATGTTTTACTTTGTGAATTTAATTTATTATTCATTTCAAATATAATGACTGCAACACACTCCAAAAAAGTTGGGACAGTCGACTGTTTAGCACTGTGTAACATCAACTTTTCTTTTAATAACACTTATTAAGCGTTTGGGCGCTGAGTGAAGACACCAATTGGTTAAGTTTACTAAGCGGAATTTTCCCCCATTCATCCATTATAAATTTCTTCAGCTGAGCAACTGTACGAGGCCTTCGTTTACCCTCCGAGATTTGACCGGATTCCTTGAATCTTTTAATTGTGTTGGAGCCTTTTTTGGAGGCTCCTTATATACTATGATTAGATGATTGCCTCACCTGTTTCACATCACCTTCTTATTTCAACTCGTCACATCGCTATTAGTCCTAAACTGCCCCATGTCCCAACTTTTTTGGAACATTTTGCATGCATCAATTTCAAAATAAACGTGTACCTTCAAAAAAATACAGTTGATTAGACAAAACATCAAATAACTTGTCTTTATATGTTTTTTGTTTAAATTCAAGTCAAAGTACATTTACAAATCACTCCTCTATGTTTTTATTAGCATTTTCCATACTGTCCCAACTTTTTCGGAATTGGGGTTGTAGTTACATGAAAGTATATACTGTAGATAATATCTTGATATCTTCAGTCAAAAAAAGTTGGAACTTTTAAACATACTCAAGCATTAAAGGGTCAAAAGTAAATCTTGTAACTGATGAAACTAACTTAATGTCATGTTTTCATGTGAAAATCAACTTTTATTACTTATCTAAAACAGTTAGATGATTTTTGCTTGAATAACTATGCCGATTTGCCTGAAAACATCATTCAATCTCTGTACGTTTGTGATATTTACCATTGGCTGCATCGCCAATTATGTTAGCGACTGGAATTGATGCTATTCTAGCCTAGCATTAGCAAAGGAAACAGATGAACTTAGACCAGATAATGACCAGATAATATTCGCAAATTAGCAAAACTTACCTCAACATGCTTTTTGAAATTAGATGGAATTCATGCCTTCCATGGAGGCAAGAGACAAAACACTTTATAGTTGTGTACGAATTATACTTTTCTTGCTCCAGCACATTGAAACATTTTGCTGAGGTAAATGTAAATGAGTTGACTGACTGAACAGGTCCTGTGCACGTCTTGAAGCATATCTTTGCTGCTCTGATGTTTAACAAGACGGACTCAGTCATTCAATTCAATTCAATTCAATTGTATTTGTATCGTGGTTTAACAATGGACATTGTCCTAAAGCAGCTTTACAGGAATATATCAATTCAGGATATATATTTTAAATGTATGAATTTATCCCATCAGGACTCGGATGTAAGTACTGGATCAGTATCGGTAAAATTAGGAAGATCATATCAAAAATGAAAAAAAAGTGGAATTGGTGCGTCCCTACACCCGCTCCTAAAAGATTCCATTCCTTGATTGTGATAGTGTCAGCACATCATTAAAAAAGTCTCCTGAAACATGTTTAAAATAGCAGTGTGAGGTAGACGGGTTGCCGGTAAACCAATTACAGAGCTGGAAGTCATCAACACTGAGTCATCAACAAGTGTAGAGCAAATAAACAAACAGGCTCCCGCTGGAGTCAACACATTAAGACGGGTGTGAACGAATCATTATTGAGCCTCAGCCAATCAGTGTAGAAGCATTTCAGGACTTATCGCTTAGTCCAACAGACATTTAGTATATACTCTCATCCAGAGAGACTTACCAAACATGTAAACATGACTAACATGAACAGATTCATAAGAGATTCTTCTAATGTGTAACAGTCTTGTGAAATGTTCGGGCGTCAGCGAGTACAGATAACACAGGGTCATTACTGAGTCCACACATTAAATGTGTTGCTGAAAAATTATCCCAAATTCCCCCTTGGGGATCAATAAAGTCCTTCCATCCGTCCATAAGTGGAAGCATTCAAGAGAAATACCATTCGCACAGGTTATATACTTCAGGGCCCTCCCAAGTATACATACCTCCATTCATGTTCAGTAAGTGCTTTAGCCTGGTCAGGGTAAATCTTGAGTTTATCCTGGGAACGTTGTGTGTGAGGTGGGAATGCCAGTCCATTGCAGGGCATCATGCATACCCACACACATTCACACACTCATTCACACGTAGGGGTAATTTATCCACCTATTTGCATGTTTTTAGGAGATGGAAGGAAAACTGGAAAACAGCCACCTAAATAAAATTTGTCCCATTTCAAAAATGTTGTTAGTTACTTTCTCAAAATAATACTGTGCATATGTTCTCTAGTCACATCTAGTTGGTATGCCAAGTTGATAGTTACATGATTAGCAACACTAAGGTGTTCACCTTTGTTAAGCTCTGAGTGTCATTTGCTTGGATAAAATCACTGTTGTGGCTGCAGACTTTCAATCCAAGCAACCAGCTGCACAGCAAACTAACGCTATAAACCTGTGTAGATGGGGTTGTTGGGGTTTCTTTTCATGGATTACCTTTGTTCAGTATTTTCTTACAACTGCAGTGAGAGAGCGGACAGAAGAGTTGGGTTTGAAGGTGGTTGAATGGACTCCTAACCTGGTGGCCTGGTGGAAATTAGCTTTAAACCAAAAGAATATATGAAATCACTTACGCAACAACACAAGCTACTTTAAAACAAACAGCCTGGATGTTTTAGCCATATCTAGTCTAGTCATAGACTAATAATGATTACTGGCAGACATGACGCTCATCTTGCTTCAACACCAAGCTAGGCTCATGATCTCGTTGTGGTTTAGTGCTAATCCATTTGTTACAGCCACGTAGGTGTGCTTCCTGTCCACCAGGCTGCGAATAAGACAAAAAGAATGAGAATGAGACAAAGAATGGGAAGTGAGTGAGGAAGGGTGTTAATGCGGGTCTCTTTGGCAGTGAAACCCTGCTTTGCAGATTTACGATTAAAGCTGCAACACTGAATCCATTTCAGCAACAAATTTCCAATAAAAAACAATAAATTAATCTCTTGCTGAGCTCATCTGCATGCGCTGGTACTTTTTCAAACAAAATGAACTGCAGCCCAAGGTGACTGTACCTGTCTCTCTTTGTTAGGTCATCTGCATAGCCAGCATGAGTCATGCGATGCTGTTTTAAGAAGCAGTCGTTAGGTTTTGTTAACCAAAATTGAGCTCAGCTCAGCTTCCGCGATCGCACACATGGCACTAATCAATAATACAATGCGCATATGGCTCAGGTCAATATCCTGCTGCACACACACAATGCAGTGGTCACGCACCCACAAACCCACACACACACAAACACAGCACACATATACACACAAAGGGACAGATGCAGCTGTGTCTGGTGGAGAAAGGTTCAGTTGTGGCTACAGAAACATGGGCCACTCCTCTTTGCTGAGGGTTTACTGAACACAGCAGGAGCTCATGCAAATATCTGGGGCAGGAGAGCACAGCTCTTAAACACTGCGTTTCTCTCTCTAGTCTGGCCACTTTTGCGCTGATCAGAGAATTAGCATCATCATGTCATCTTCGGCATGAGGCTGACGTGTATGGAGGCATTTGAACAAATCTAATGCTAAAATGGGAAAAATATTATCAGACACAGAGAAAGTCATCTTGATCCTGATTTATTCTGTTTTTGTGTATCTCATACTAAATAGCTTTAGATCTTCAAACAAAATACAACATAAAACAAAGGCAACCTGAATAAACACACAATACAGTTTTTATTTATTTATTTTATTGAACCAAAAAAGTTCTCCAACACGTATCACCCATGTGAAAAACTAATTTCCCCCTTAAACTTGAAATCTGGTTGTGCCACCTTTAGCAGGAATAACTGCAACCAAACGCTTCAGATAACTGGAGATCAGACTTTCACTTACTTCTAGGACTAGGACTTACTCCTATGTATTGGATCATTGTCTTACTGCATAATCCAGTTGCACTTGAGTTTCAGCTTATGGACTGAAGACCGGACATTCTCCTTTAGGATTTTCTGGTAGAGAGGAGAATTCATGTTTCCCTCAATTATTGCAAGTTGCCCAGGCCCTGAAGCAGTAAAGCATCCCCACACCATCACACTTCCACCACCATGCTTGACCGTAGGTATGATGATCTTTTTATGGAATTCTGTGTTTGGTTTACACCCGATATAACGGGACCCCTGTCTTCCAAACAGTTCCACTATAGATCAGTCTACAGAACATTTTCCCAAAAGTTGTGAGGATCATCAAGGTGTGTTTTGGCAAAACTCAGATAAGCCTTAATGTTCTTCTGGGTTAGCGGTGGTTTTCCCCTCACCACTCTTCCATGGATGCCATTTTTTGCCCAGCGTCTTTGTGATAGTGGAGTCATGAACAGTGACCTTTATTGATGTAATAGAGGCCTGTAGGTCCTTTGATGTTGTCCTTGGCTCTTTTGTGACTTCCTGGATGAATCGTTGCTGTGCTCTTGGAGGAATTCTGGAAGGTCAGACACTTCTGGGAAGGTTCACTGCTGTGCCGAGTTTTTCCATTTGGAGATAACGGCTCTCACTGTGTTTCTTTGGAGTCCCAGAGCATTTGAAATAGCTTTGTAACCCTTCCCAGACTGATGTATTTCAATCACCTTCTTCTTCATCATTTCTGGAATTTCCACAGTGTGTTACTGATTAGGCCTTTTAACCAACTTCATGCTGTTGAAAAAGTTCTATTTAAGTGTTGATTTGATTGAACAGGGTTTGCAGTAATCAGGCCTGGTTGCGTCTAGTCCAGCTGAACCCCATTATGAATGCAGTTTCATACATTCGCAGAATTAGTAACTACAGGGGCAAATACATTTTCACACAGACCCAGTTGGTACTGAATAAGTTTTTTGCTTCAATAATTAACATTATTATTTAAAAACTCTATTCTGTGTTTACTCAAGTTGCCTTTGTTTTATATAACATTTCGTTTTAATTTCTGAAACAATTTAGTATGAGAGATACTCAAAAACAGAAGAAATCAGGATGAGGCACAGCACTGCACTGTACAGTTCCCCCAAATGTATTGGAACAGCAAGGCCAATTCTACTGCTTTTGCTATACACTGAAAAGATTTGGTTTTGAGATCAAAAGATGAATGAGATGATAGATCACAATTTCAGCTTTAATTTCATGATATTTACATCTATATGTGTTAAACACCTTTTGTTTGGACCCACCTATTTTTCAAGTGATCAAAAATATTGGAACCTGTGACTGACAGGTGTTTTTTGCTGCCCTGGTGTGCCCTGTTAGACTGATTGGTTAAACATTTAATAGCTCTGAATGTCTACTCTTGGTTTAAGCCCTGGGTTTCACCTGTGAAGACTGCATTTGTTGTTAAAAAAGCTAAACCAACATAAAGATCAGAGAGCTGTCCATGGGAGAAAATCAAGCCAAGATTAATATCTGTTCCAATACTGTTGCTCGCCTAAAAATCGTGTATTTTGTGACCAAAGGTGCCATGTTCTAGGTTGTTTAACACAACTAGATGTAAATATCAGAAATGAAAGCTGAAATTCTGATACGTCGTCTTGTTCATCTTGTCATCTCAAACCCAAATGTCTTCAGGGTCATTCCATCTCAAGTGGTCCAATGAAGGTTGCTCGACCATTTTTATTTTTCTGTTTTTTTGAGTGATTACCTCTTTTTTATATGACTCGGTTTAACTACGACAGATATCTTTGTGTCATGGCACACAACAAATTTTGGTTATTCAGCTGTTTACGGAAACTTCAACATCTCGGCTCAGGATGCTCCTAGCTCCTTGGAACTAAACTGATTTCTAGAGCACATTATAAGGTACATATTTAATCATTTTGCACATTCTTATTCCTTAGACTTAGAACCTAAGTCCAAATGTAATGCTCAAGATTGCTCACAGTTCTACATTTAGGGTTAATTTATAATGAGAAGGGTTTGAGTTTTTAGGGGGCAAGTATATGTATGCAGAACATTTCAGGTTTGAGACTTCTCTTTTTTATGTGAGCGAGACATTTTTGGATTGAATATCTCTGGTTGGGGACCAAATACGCACCTGACATTTTCACACAAATAAGTCCTCTATAGTAGCATTCTGCTGTAAAAGTTTTGAGTTTGAGGGTCCACTGCTTACAGAGCTAGTTTAAACAGCTGTATAACCAAAATTAGTTGTGTGCCATGACACAAAAATGGTTGTCGTAGTTAAACCAAATAACACAACATTTTGGTGGTTTTGCTCTGACAATACATAGAGGTAATCACTCAAAAAAACTGATCAATTAAAAACAGTCAAGCAATCAACTTTACAATTATTGGACCACTTGAGACGGAATGACCCTTCAGTGTATAGCAAAACAAAAGAATTGGCCTTGTTGTTCCAATACTTGCATAAGGGACTGTAAGAGGCTTAATATGAGTGTTTGTAAAGAAAGTGTGTGCCATGCTGCCATTTCTAGCCTGTACTTATTTACTATTTATTCACATAAGCTTTTCTTTATTGGTGCACCATGTTCTGTCTTGGTGCACCACAATTTGGATATTTCTGTCTGTCTGTGTTATTTTTACTGAAATACAACTATGCATCAAGAATGCCTGTTCACTAGTTATTTTTATATGTTACACAGAACAGACACACACACACACACACACACACACACACACACACACACACTGTTTACTCTCAGGGGAGTCGGCCACACTGTCCCCACCCTCCCTTAGCAAGATGTGCCAAGCTCTCATAAGAGCAAGCTGACCACACCTCTCACCCCTTCATTACAGCCTCACTGCTTCCCCCCACTAACCCCAAAACCAGCATGCAATTATCACGGCAAGAATAGAACGCGTGTGTGTTGGGGGTGTGCATAAACATAAATGTATGTGAGAATGTGATTATGTGTTTTAGAGGGTGTTGGGGGGCGGGGTGTATTTCTCTCTGCAGGGTTGAATAAAGTCCCACCCTTCACAAGCGCAAACACATCAATCACAGCAAAGCTTGGAGCGACCGGTGCTCATCTTTAAGCAAACGAGGACGAGCCACTTCCTGTGTATTTACAGCGCCAGGTTTCCCAGCAACACTCACACGTGTGTCTGTCTGACTGAAGAAAATCCTGTTACACCACAGCAATCTGGCATTTGCTTTACATGATTTTTATTCATGAGCATCTCTTTGTCAGGGCTGAAACCTTTAGCGCAAACAGCGTACTACATTTCACACTCTAAGCAGAATTGTGATGGGATAAGAGTTCAAGATTTCGAAAGATCTAAACCTGCGTTTTCACTATTTATTGTTTTAACCTTGTGTCACATAAATCACTTATTGTTCACTGCTGGATGCTAGGAGTTCCCCGATAGTGCCTGCTTACTGCGATATACCCACACAAACTACACAGCTACGTACAGAATGTATGTTAAACCACTTATTAGACCACAAATCAAACATCGTTCCACTGAAAATGAGATGTTTCATTCGTTTTGACCACAAACCAGATGTATTACCTCAACTGGAGGGAAAGGACTCGTGCATAAATGTTATCCATGTGTAAAAAATCGCAAACATCTAATAGGAACCAAAAAACTGCCACATACTGTAGCTTTGCTTCTTATTTGATTAAATTTAAATTCAGCTCAACGTCTTTGTGTAGCTCCGCCCACTTTGCTCTGTCATTCGGTCAGTCTCCATCTTATTACAAATGAATGACTTCCATGATGACTGATGCTCACTATTGGAAGTCATTCATTTTTATGATTACAAGCTTTACAATAACGGGAACATAATTCAAGTCAAAACATCGTGAAACTGCAGAATGGTCCCCGTGACAAGCTAAGCTAAGCTAAGTTAAGCTAAGGCAAGTTGATGAGACTCTGATGTGGTTTTCACACTGGGCACATTTGCTGCGGTCCGAATCCGAGTGCGATTGTTCCCAGTGCCTCTGCGGCGTTGGTCTGGTTTCAGACTCGGGTTGATTCTATCGAACCCATTTGCGTTCATCTTACGTCAACACAAACTAGCATGGACAACACAATACGACTCACCGTATTTAAAAAAATATATATTTTGGTGTTATTACGTGCAGCGGATATTATACACCTCTTCGGTGTCCCACAAAATCCCCTGCCACTCATGGTACATGTGTGTTGTGGAAACTAATGATGTCGTCATTGGCTAGAACACACGTGCAGGTTACTTTACTTCCTGAACAAGTGCGGACCCAAGTACGAGTCTAGTTCACATTCACGGGAATCGCAGCACATTTCCAGTGCAACCTAGAGGTAGTCTCGTGTTCGGTACCGTCATGCACTTCCTGGTCCACATGACAGCGTTCACATTGCTAATTTTTCATGCAAACCATTCTCTGTTTCGGACTAAACTGCCAGAGTGAAACCCTCCTAAAGCCTATACAACTGGCTTACCTGTGGATGTAGTGCAGCTGGTGGACCGAGTCGATAGCCATCACCATCTCTGCCAGGTAAAATTTAGCCATGTCCTCAGGCAAGCGGTCCTCGAACTTGCTGAGCAAAGTCAGCAGATCACCACCGACATAGTAGTCCATCACCAAGTACTGCAGGAGAAAGGAGAAAGAAGAACTAATACGAGACTATGGGAATAAACAAAACCGATAGAGAAAGATCATCTAATAGATCAGAAAGTGAAACCCATCACTAGGTACATTTCCACTGACATAACGGTTCACAAACACAAATTCTCAGAAGTTGGGGTCAGAGCGCAGAATCAGTCATGTTATGGAGTCTCTAGAACAGATAGGTTTACGGGCCCTATACTGGCAGTTTGGCAGTGCTGGGGCTTGAACCCCTGACCTTCTGATCAGTAACCCAAAGTCTTATGCTGCATTCAAATAACCTCAGAAGTGGGACGTCAGCTTCAGCTTGGAATGATATCATTATCATTAAATATGCATTTAAGGGGAATTTTAAAAAACATGGAGGCGGTCATGTTTGTCTTTTGCAAGCAACAAGCTAGCCAGCTAACTGTGTTTTCAATCAACAGGATGACAAGACTGGTGTGAGTGAGTGAGTGCCCTGTTTTATTTAAAAACCAGGGATCTTCACAACACATGTTTGTGGAAGTGTGTATCATGGCATGAACAAAGGAGATTTCTGAGGACCTCAGAAAAGGAGTTATTGCTCATCAGGCTGGAAAAGGTCACAAAACCATCTCTAAAGAGTTTGGACTCCACCAATCCACAGTCAGACAGATTGTGTATAAATGGAGGAAATTCACGACCATTGTTGCCCTCACATTGGCTAATGTTAATGTTCATGAGTCCACCATCAGCAGAACACTGAACAATAATGGTGAGCATGGCAGGGTTGCAAGGAGAAAGCCACGGCTTTCCAAAAGAGAACGCTGCTGCTCTTCTGCAGTTTGCTAAAGATCATGTGCACGAGCCAGAAGGCTAATGGAAAAATGTTTTGTGGATGGATGAGACCAAACTATTTTTTTTTGGTTTAAATGAGAAGTGTTATGTTTGGAGAAAAGAAAACACCACATTCCAGCATAAGAACCTTATCCCCTCTGTGAAACATGGTGATGGTAGTTTCATGGTTTGGGCCTGTTTTGCTGCATATGGGGAAGGCCGACATTGTTGATGGAACAATGACTTCTGAATTATAGCAGTGAATTCTAAAGGAAAATGTCAGGATATCTATCCATGAATTGAATCTCAAGAGAAAATGGGAAATGCAGCAAGACAATGAGCCTAAGCACACAGAGCTGTTCTGTACTGAGGAATAGGCTAAAATTCCTCCAAGCTGACTGATCAACAGTTACCGGAAACGTTTAGTCGCAGTTATTACTGAACAAGGGGCTCACAGCAGATACTGAAAGCAAAGGTTCACATACTTTTTGTCTCATTTGTTTAATTGGGTTCTTGTTGTCTATTTTTAGGACTTTTAGGAATGAAAAAATCTGATGTTTTTGGTTGTATATTATGCAGAAATATAGAACATTCTATTCAAAAGGGTTCACAAACTTTCAAGCACCACTGTACATACTCACATTGTAAAATTTCACCAATGGTATTTATCAACATCAGACAGGACTGCTATCTTTCTGACATTATATGCCTTATATATTTGTTAGCTTAATCACACATTTCTGTCACGGTACTTCGCAGGCTAGCTAGAGGACTAGCTAAAAGTTATTAGATTCAAACAAACATTAAATGAAGTTCGAAATCTCTAACGTAAGTAATCAATTGAGAGCCACAAGAACAATAACAAACTACTTACATTGGTAGACGAAGTTGGGTGAGAGTTCGTCCAACATTTTTTGAGTGGCTTCAGAAAATATGACGCCATTTCCAGTAAGGGAATATAGTGAGCATTGATGCTCGCTGGTTTTTGTGGTGCATTGTGGGATCTTTTTAGGGAGAAAACGTTCCAGTGGACTAGAAATATTTTGCGATTGAGACAGCACTTAAAATGTCCGACTCCCTGACTACTGAGCACTGGTTGAGACATTCCATACCCATTCCCTTTCCTGACGATCTTATCCTACATTCTCTCGTTCTTACTTAACTTCATTTTTTTTTTCCAGTTTCATTTTTATTGAACATTTCTGCTGAACATTTCTGCTGAAACTTTATTTTATTCACAGCTCAGTAGATGCGAGTGAAGAAGTTTATACTGCTGCAGTACACCAAGAGGTGTGATACCCCTCCATCACTCCATAACCCAGACCTATTTTCTACTTCACACTCAGGCTACCATCTAATTACCTCACATCCTCTATGAATGCTTTCTTAGTGTTCTTTTCTCACAAACTGTGCGCCACAATTATGTGTACATTAATCAAAATAACAACTTAAGTCTCTGCAGTCAGCAGACTGTGACTGTAACTAAAGTGCCCTGTTTAGTCACATCACTGCCATGCCACAATCATGCCAATCTACTTAAAAAACAGACGAGCAATCAGACTCTGAAATGCAGAAATCTTTGAATGCCATAACAAGTTTTCCTCATTGCAGCTACAAAAATCATTTGTTAGAGTTGAATCACACAGATAATCTACAACACACCCCTCTCTCTTTTCACTGCTCCATAAACACAGACATGGGAAAGTCTCTCTCAGCAGGAGTCAAACACACACACACACCAGCTGTGAGATCATTTCCCCTGAAAGGTTCCGTCTATAACATTAGATTCAGGGAAAAGCCCATCTTTTCAGTTCCAAAGCTTATCTGACATCAACAGCCAGACAACAGCCAGTAACCACAGTGATCTTTTCCTTTCATTATTAAAATATCTTTGAGAACCAGAAAGCTCACTAATGGTGTGGTTGCTCTGTCCTCCGACAATCATCCAATAATATTACTACCAAGCAAAATCATGGGAAGTTCCTCACCAAGTTGTTCTCATCCTGGAAGGCGTAATGTAAAGTGGTGATCCACTGGCTGTCCCCGTACACCAGAACGTCCCGCTCCTCCCGAAAACACGCCGTCTGAGAAAGGAAGGTGAAAAACCATGTGAAAGTCCATTTTCACAGTGCATTTCTGAACCAAGAAAAAAACCCAAAGATTCCTTGTTTCTTCATCTGTGTAAAATGAAGTCATAGAATGAAAACCTTTATTTATTACTTATGTATTTATTACTGTTTTGAATACGTTCCAATAACATGAATCAAGGATAAGGATATGTTTAGTGCTGATCTACAAGGTTGAGCAACTCCTAAACACTCCATGACCACTCCAGTCTCAGGCTAATAATGAAAAGGTCATTAGGTTTAGGTCCAAATCCTCAAACCCATTGTAGTGTAGTGTGCATCGTGCTGGAAAAACGAAGCTTGGATTCTAAAGCCATGCCCACCTCAGCCCTCTTCAGCATCTTCCATTTGTTTAGGATCTTCATGGCAAACACTTTGTCTGCGTTCTTCACCTTCACAACAGCTACCTGTGAATGAGAGCATTTTCTGCATTGGCAATGATAATGACAACAAGAAAGCATAGTAATCTTCATAATTAACACGTTTACCTTTTTTCACTTTGATCCAAGATTTCCTTCATTAGCCACGATACCATTTTTATTTAATATTACACTGTCCATACAGGATTTCGCAGAGTATTTTGTGATCTTTGTGGCCAAAAGTGCTTGATTTTGTTGCAGCTTTTTCAAAATTTGTGATGAAACTTGGAGTTGTTTTAATGCTTTTTTTGCAAAAAACTTTCTGAATTGGCGAAATTGCAATCACACAAAACTCTTTCACAGTGATGTTTGTTGGTAAATGAGACCTTTTAATTGTACTCATGTTCGATGCACATGTTGTGATTATGTCACATGATGCGTCTTGGCCCAAATCTACGGTAATTAAAAAAAAATTGCAAGCTCCTCTGAATATTGTGGAGTTTGCTTGATTTTGCATTAATTTCTGTGATAACAACATCCTGGAGGGACTGATTATCCCTCGCTTTATCTCTACAGGGAGAAATGCTTTAGTGCACCTTTGAACTCTATCCAGCTTTCTCATCTCCCCATTTGTACACTCTGCTCAAAGCTCTAAAGCTTCAAAGTTCATTCTAATACCATCTTAAACATTATGCTGCTTGTACAGTAATCTTAGTAACTAGAAATCATTAACTGAGGCTGAATCTCTGCACAACTGCAACATATAACTTTGAGCTAACAATGAAACTTGACCATCATTCTTTATGCTTGAGATTGTTTAAAATGCCCCCCACTAAACGCCATTCTAACTACACTAGCCATGTCCCCCTGTGAGCTGCAGACAACCACTCACTTCTCACAGGAATAATCCATTGAATTAATGAATTATTCATTTAAATCATTTGAAATAAAAATCTTTCCAAAGCCCAAAGACAATCCACAAAGTTAAGTAAAAAAAAAAGCTGTACAAGCAACTCAAGAAAATGGAAATACAGGACATATTTTTACATTTGCCTGGCACTTTTACCCAAAGCAACTTCCATCCATACATCCATTTTCTGTACCGCTTATCACAGGGCTGTGGGTAAGCCTGGAGCCTATCCCAGGAAACTTGGGGCGCAAGGCAGGGGACACCCTGGACAGGGCACACTCACACACACATACACCCAAAGCAACTTACCATTGAGAAAGGATATAATTAAGCAGTTGAGGCCTTGAGCATGAGGGGTCTTGCTCAAAGACCCAGCCATGGTGGACTGGTGGTGCAAGCATGTGAATTCATGACCTTCATGAGTGGAGAGTCCCACCACTACCCTTTTCCCCACATGTATGAAAATAAAGTATACTGAAATATTCTCAACCATACAAAAGGCCAAAGAGAGGACTTGGTGTCAGAATTTTGGCCAGGGCTTTTTAAATTTTATTTTATTTTATTTCTTCCTAAGCAGATTTAAATGACCCAAATACATTGTTTCAAAACAGAAACACGTCATTTTTACTTTTAAAATGCAAGTTTCACAGAGGAATAAAAATATTTTATCCATCAATTGCAGCACCAAATTATACACTGCCCTCCACTAATTTTGGCACCCTTGGTCAGGCGCGGACTGGCCACTGCGAAGTTCGGGGTTTTTTTCGGTAGGCCAGTCTTGAGCAAGCCGGTCTTTTTTTACAAACCCCGGCAGTATATAGCCTATGTACAGATATATACACATTAGATTTACACAAACAATGAAAATGAACAGATTGTGTGTGTTTTTTTAATCAATGATTCATTGATCGAGAAACATGTTGTGTCAGTTCAAATTTGGTGTGACAAATTGGGGCTGCTTGACAGCAAATTCCCGGGCTGGTTTTTGTTGCCAGTCCGCCCCTGCCCTTGGTAAATATGAGCAAATAAGGCTGTGGAAAATTGTCTTTCTTGTTTAATCTTTTGATCTTTCATTCAAAATATTCACAAAAATACTCCGCTCTCGTGCATACCAAACAATTGCAAACAAAGCACAAGTTTATAAAAAAAAAAAAATACTTTGTTAAATATATGTGTGCAACAATTATTGGCACCCCTATGAACTCATATGAGAAAAATATATTTGAAGTATATTCCCATTTATATTTTCATTTTTAATTTTTAATAAACCTGTGTTGCGTTTGCAATTGTTTTATATCCATGAGAGCAGAGTATTTTTGTGAATTTTTTAAAGAAAAGATCAAAAGGTTAAACAATAAAGACAATTTTTCACAGCCTTCTCTACTCATATTTACCATGGGTGCCAATATTAGTGGAGGTCACTGTACATTAAACAAGTTGCACACATGGATAAATGTGCACCGACTGCATCCATTTAATGAAAATGTGGGTTAAAATTGACAGGAACTATGTTAAGATACTGGTAGACTTGTAACTAAGCTTTAGAGAAATGACATGGGACCTTAAACTACAATTGACAAAAAAAATTTTTTTTTTTTTAAAGAAAGAAAGAAAAACTCATGAACAAAAAGGTGTGAACAAATTTTGTGATTTTTTTTCTTCTTCTGACAATCAACTTTCACGCTTGCTTCTTTAGTGCACACCTCTACAACAACCAAACAACAGACCGCAGACACTAAATGTCACATAGTGTGGGATTTCAAAAGTTGTGCAGTGCCCACTAGGCATACAGTAACACAATACTAATTCTTTGGCAGTGTTTTTGTTCCCTACATGGTGATTTGATCAGGGAGGGAACACGCTGCTCTTGGCCTCTGGCTTTACTCGTGGTGGACTAGCTTTCACAGTTCTCTTCGCTCCCTAACATTTAAAATGCCAGTTCCTCAGTCTGAGGCTTTCATCAAGCCACTCCTGTGCAACAGTTAAAACATAGAAAACTTTATAAAAACAGAAAAATTACGACCACTGGTGTGTGTCAGTTCAGGATTTGCATGGCCACACTGAGCAACTTATGAACATTTTGTCTTTGTAAATGACTCCATGTTTAATCTCTATTTCACCTGTAGTTCACTCCAGGAGTCCTGTTAGTCTTGGTAGGTATTACAATTAGATGGCTTGGGATGGCTTGCTACTAAATAAGCAATAATATAATGTAAAACACCTGCTGAAAATAGAATCCTGTTCCAAACACAGGGTCACTCAAATATCCCAATCCCACTGGTGCATGAAGATAACTTGTCCCAAACCGTTTCCCTGCCCAATTCCCCTCAGCTTCACTTCCTTGGAAAAGGCTTCATAATATAAAAGAAGTGCTGTATTTATTTTCATATGCTGCTGGTTCCAGCTGTGTCTGACAGGAAGGGCGAGATTCAGAATGCGCCTTAGCACAAATGAATAAATTGCCTTGTTAATTTGCAACAGGTTGCCAAATCATTTTGGCAGAGTCATTTTTGACTCTGGCTTAAGAATGTTTTCCATGTGTTAAAGCAATACAGGCTATTCTGGCACAGGCTGAGAGACAAAGCAGAGATACTGTGAAATAAAACCCCAATAAAAACAACCAGCCATGTGGGCTTTAACGCTGGGCCTCTCTCCAGAGCCCTCTAGTTCACAGGGCCAATGCTCAACAACCAGGTCTTGGCAAAAAAGCATTGGCTTTCTTGGCATACCTGTCTACCACACATTCCACAGTGAACGCATCATGTTTAGTGACATTACCAGTTATTCTACAGAAGTATCGAAGAGAGCCCTTTACCCATCTTCTGAGTATAATAAACATTCTTGCATGCTTACAAGGAGTCTATGATAATAAATCTGCACCCTTTAAGTTCTTGACCAAATAGGTTTTTTGGACTCTAGAAGCTGATATTACAGTGTAAACATGCTCCATATTTCTGAATCATGATCCCACTGGCTATTGCTGAGAATTTAAAAAAAAATATTAAATTGAAATACATTGAAGAAATTTATATGGAGGAGCAGACTGTTGCCTATCCTCTATCCTCACCAACTTAAACAAAAAGAAAATGTGAAGACAGATACACTTTTATGTAATTAGATTTATGATTATCCTACCGCACTTTTTGCTTTTTTTTTTCGCAGCATATTAAACCATCCTCTGAGGCAATTCAAAATGGTTTTATACGGACAACTCCTTCCGATAAAATGATACGGCGGGCTTTATGGGGCAAAATGACATAACTCATTACACGAGCTACATGCGTACCTCTCCAAACGCTCCTCGACCAATCACCTTCAGGATCTCAAAGTCCTCCTTGTGCAGGCGCATCTGCTTCACTTTGGAGGTGAAGGGTTTGGCTGTAGAGAGACAAGATATGATCAGATAAGCATCAATTCAAAGGGTAGAAATACCTCAGTAATAAATGCTAACACTGCAAACAATGGGAGGTAAATTTCCAAAGGCACTGATTACATGTATAAGATATACCTAATCACATATGAGGAGCTGGGATTAAAACAACCTGATCCACAGGATAACAAGGATTTCATAAATTCTGCATCTGAACTGCCGTTAAAGTTCAAGTATCAGAATGGGGGAAAAAAGTCCCTTGTCCCATGACTATGGCATGGTTGATGGTGTCAGATGGGTTCATTTAAGAATTTCAGAAACTCCTTAGATTTTCACGCAACATTCTCTAGAGTTTACACACACACTCCACTAAGTGACAGTTCTGTGATTGGAAACACCTAGCTGATCAGAGAAGTCAGAGAAGAATGGGCAGACTGGTTCAATCTGACAGGAAGAATATCCTCATTTTAAGAATAACCCTTTACAATCATGGTGAGCAGAAAAGCATCTCAGAACACACAACATGTCAAACATTGAGGCAGATGTGCCACACAAGCGGAAGATCATCATGTTCCAGTCCTGTCAGCCAAGAACAGGAATCTGAGGCACAGTACAGTGAGTATAGCAGGTTTTCCTTGTCCTATACACCATGAGGATGATACAAAAATCAATCCTTTGAGTATCTGAGCAGCAGAACATCCAAAAGTGACACTGCATTTAAACACATTGCTCTCCAAATTGGCTGTCACACTGGTACAACAGACACAACAGTTATTATTGCTGTTGAACGTTATAACTGACTTGTCTCCAGTGTTACAGTACATCTAGGATGAAGGAGCTCAACTCTCTGAGGAGCAGCAGAAACTGGAATCTGAAAAGGGCAGACGCAGGATTTCAGGCCAGCACTCTGATAAAGAAGTGGGTCGCCTTTATCCGCATCACGAACACGATCACACCACCTACACCTCTCGTTACTACTTCTGTTTAAAATAATCCTGAATATATATATACAGTATTGTGAAAAGGTATTTGCCCCACCCTGATTTCTTCTGTTTTTGTGTATATCTCATATTAAATTGTTTCAGACAAAATCTAAGATTAAACAAAGGCTACCTGAGTAAACACAAAATACACTTTTTAAATGATAATGTTATTATGTAATTTACTGAAGCAAAAAAGTTATCAATTACCAACTGGGCCTGTGTGGAAATGTATTTGCCCCCATAGTTACTAATTCCTCAAATCTATTGGAACTTTTCCACTGCATGGTACGGCTCGACTCGACTCTGGTCGCTTTTTGGGGGCTTTCCAATGTGGATAGTACCTGGTACTTTTATTATTACCACCCTGGTCGAGGTTCCACGTGGGCCGAGCCGACACTAAATGCGAGCCACGCACTGAGGGAGTAGGGAATTCTCCTTAACGAGTGGTTCTGTATTTTGCCTGAATAAATTTGTGCCATTTAATGTATACTTTGCATATGGTAATATTCTATTAATTGAAAATAATGTATTATTTATCTCATTACAGATAAAATTACAACAAAGGATTCTGTCTTAGATTTTTACCACGCTTTACCAGAATTTTACGCATGTTACCAATTTCCAAACAGGCGTTTATCGAAGTCACTCCTTTCACAAATGAATCTAACTTAGTCATTTCGAGTACTACATAGGGTCTAGACTGCCGTTATTTTACATCCTTAATAGGGTCCATGTTCAGTGAACAGGAAAGGCATTTGGAATACAACATTATTCCTGCGTGAAGGCGAGTGGAAAATGGCACCTACGTTGTGGCGGCACTAAACTGCAGTGGAAAAGCAAGCTCACAAAAGTAAAGCAAGCCGAGTCGAGTCGAGTCATACCGTGCAGTGGAAAAGTGGCTTATAAAACTGCATTCATAATAGGGTTTATCTGGACTAGACACAACCAGGCCTGATTACTGCAAACCCTGTTCAATCAAATCAACACTTCAAATCAAAACTAGAACTTTTTCAACAGCATGAAGTTGGTTAAAAGGTCTTACCCAGTAACACACGATGCCAAAATTGAAAGAAATTCCAGAAATGATGAGGAAGTAGGTGAATGAAATACATCAGTCTGGGAAGGGTTACAAAGCTATTTCAAAGGTTCTGGGACTCCGAAGAACCACTGTGAGAGACATTATCTCCAAATGGAGAAACTAGGCACAGTAGTGAACCTTCCCAGAAGTGACTGACCTTCCAAAATTCCTCCTTAAGCACAGCAATGACTCATCCAAGTCAGAAAAGAGCCAAGGACAACAAGAAAGGCCCTACGGTCTCTCTTGCATCAATAAAGGTCACTGTTCATGACTCCACTATCACAAAGACACTGGGCAAAAATGGCATCCATGGAAGAGTGGTGAGGTGAAAACAACTGCTAACCCAGAAGAACATTAAGGCTCATCTGAATTTTGCCAAAACATGCCATGATGATCCTCAAACCTTTTTGGAGAATGTTCTGTAGATTGATTAGTCGAAAGTGGAACTTTTTGTAAGACAGGGGTTGCATCTGGTGTAAACCAAACACAGAATTCCACAAAAAGAACATCATACCTATGGTCAAGCATGGTGGTGGAAGTGTGATAGTGTGGGGATGCTTTGCTGCTTTGGGGCCTGGGCAACTTGCAATAATTGAGGGAAACATGAATTCTGCTCTCTACCAGAAAATCCTAAAGGAGAATGTCTGGTCTTCAGTCCGTAAGTTGAAATTCAAGTGCAACTGGATTATGCAGCAAGACAATGATCCCAAGCATAGGAGTAAGTCCTAGTCCTAGAAGTAAGTGGAAGTCTGATCTCCAGTTATCAGAAGCATTTGGTTGCAGTTATTTCTGCTAAAGGTGGCACAACCAGATTTTAAATTTAAAGGAGCAATTAGTTATTCACATGGGTGATAGGTGTTGGATAACTTTTTTTTTTTTTGCTTCAAAAAAGGTCATGCTAGGCCTCTCTACACTCCCACGCTGACTCAGCTCACATGGAAGCACTTGAACAGTAGCTACATCAACACTACTTAGGCTTTTAATAATGACATGCTATGTAATTTGTTCCAGTTTGTGGCCACAGCACACTTTTTCCGAAATCACAGCTAGTCATTTAAAGTGTTTTTTGTTTTTTTCATAAAAAATGAGACATCCTAAACAGAAATATGATCACTTTAGTACCACAGATTCTTTTTTGACTTTGATATGTGTATATATATATATATATATATATATATATATATATATATATATATATATATATATGTAAATGATATGATATTCTTTTGAAACAATTCTTATATGTCATATGTCAAGGGACACAACTTATCCAGAAATATTTTTTTTTTTTTTTTTACATAAGAGTGGCACCGTATGTCATTATACTGGAGTACTGCCTCATCCCGATTGCAATTATCATGGACTTCTGTATCCACCTCTCAACAGAATAAACACACTGAGATACATATATCAGTGTCACGATCCACTTCACAGACTGTCCTGATACACAGTTTAGCATTTATGTATATTTCTCTCTTGAAGTTAATAAGACAAAGAAATTGAACTTCTCACAAAGCGCCAAAGTCCACAGTACAGAAGACTTTCATTTTTTAAATTTGTTTATTATGAGGATTTATTATGGATATATTAGGATATATTATTAGTTCATTAATATAAACCTGGGACTCTCCTTTCAGGTGAACTACTTTTGAAGAAAATCAACACCTTCTGACCAATCAGAATAGAGAGTTCAACAGCACTGTAAATTATAGAATAGTACATGAAATGTCACTAAAACATAGGTGTAAATCATGGAAAACATAAACAAATTACTTAAGGCAAAGAGCAACCTTGATCATGTTCTTTCCTGATTAAGTTTCCCAGCCCAAATAAACCTACATTTACACTGCCACTGTTGTAGATCAATTATGTCATTTATTCTGAAAATTTGCAGTCGTAAGAAACCCAGTATCTGCATTTAGGTGCCCTGATACACAGAATACTGTGATACTGGACTGATCATTCAGTCCCACCTGTATTCTGAACAAAAGTGACTTGTTGCACTGAGAGAACTTGTTGCAGTGTGAGACTGTAAAAACATGTTCATGGCTGGCTGAGAGAGTGTGAGGGGTTTGTAGGCTCATGAGAACCAGTGAGTGCTGATATAAACTTGCTTTTCTCTCAGTTTAAGATTGAGGGGTTTGCAGCAAAGGATGTAGAGAAGTCTATGTATATAAGTAGTGGTATATAAGTATATATTTGTGTGTATGTGCTCTGTGTGTGTTGTGCTGCAGATCTGGCAATGGGACATCTGGAAGCCATAAGAGAAATTATTTATGGCTGCGGTGAGGTAAAAGCACAAAAATGCCTCCTCGAGGCAAATGAAGGACCTTGGAAATGGCTTCCCCTGCCACCTTCCAAAGTGTAGAGGCATTTAGCAGTGCAAAAACATCCCAATGACTCCATGATAATATTAAGACAACATTTCACGTGATTGAGTAACATACAGTTTATATATGTATGTATGTATATATATATATATATATATATATATATATATATAGATAGATAGATAGATAGATATAGATATATAGATAAATATATGTGTGTGTATATATATATATATATATATATATATATATATATATATATATATATATACACACACATACACACACACACACACATATGTTGCATTAGCACTTCTCTGGGATTGGATCAGATGGTCTAGCCTTCACTCCCCATTTGGGCGCCCATGAACCAGTTGTCCTTCCTTGGACCACTTTTGGTAGGTACTAGCCACTGCATACTGGGAACACCCCACAAGACCTTCCATTTTGGAGATACTCTGACCCGGTCATTTAACCATCACAATTTGGCCCTGTGAGAACCAGAATTCACACAGTGCTGGCACTTTTACATCTGGAACAGAAACAGGATGGAGGGAAGGACAGAACGAAGGAAGCAAGGCCATCCATCCATCCATCCATTTTCTATACCGCTTATACTACTGGGTCGTGGGGGGTCTGGAGCCTATCCCAGGGAGCATGGGGAATAAGGTGGGGTACACCCTGGATGGGGTGCCAATCCATCGCAGGGCACACTCACACACACGTTCACTCACCCATTCATACACTACAGACACTTTGGACATGTCAATCAGCCTACCATGCATGTCTTTGGCCTAGGGGAGGAAACCAGAGTACCCGGAGGAAACCCCTGAAGCACGGGGAGAACACGCAAACTCCACACACACAGGGCAGATAACCACTAAGCCACTGTGCGCCCGGAAGCAAGGCCATGCCCACTTAAATCCGAATACTGATACCTAGATTTTTTCCCCAAATTGGCACTAATGTAAATGTAAATAGCATACATGGCTTCACACGAGACTTGAGAGCAGCGAGAAGGGTGATAGACTCTCCCTAGTGGTTAACATTGTCTCGAATACACTGTGGCACTGCATCGATAAATTACAGAGGGAAATTGTAGCTGTGGGCTTTCATTCATGGGCAGAATGTGATCTGAAGGCGGATGGTGATATTAAAAGAGAACAGCTGGCCAAAATCAAATACAGAGTAGAAGGCCTGTAATTCATGCAGTTTGTGGGGAGTGACACACATACACACACACGCATCAGGGACAGGGGAAAGCTGTAAATCATTCACACTATCCAAACCTAGTGAAATGTGTGCGAGAATCACTTTCATACTGAATACACATGCAGTGGGGCGTTAAATTGGGTTTACAGCTACATTGAACTTCAAAAGCAATGTTCTTCTGCTTTAAAAAAGTTCCTCAGTCTTCTAAAGAACAAAAGGAGTAGCATACACACAAGGACAGGACGGTCTCAAAAAGACACAGCCATACAGAGAAGGTCTAAACAGTGTTAACACAAACACAGACCATACCAAAGACCAGGGATCTATGATCCAGGAGTCTCAGAACCTCAGGTGAAGTGTTTTAACACAGAGCTTGTGGTAAAAACCCCACTGCTATAGACATCCTTTAACAGAAATCGAAATGCATTTTTCTGCAACAGTGGGACTTATTTCAGAGTGAAAAGGCGTATTTGGTTGAAAATAATGATTGGCTGCCACCTTCACAAGGAAATGACACAAATAAAGACTATGCAGACTGTTTTTTATGTGCCGTGTAATTATGTGTAACAAACTCACCAATAATGACAAACTCTCTTTTACTTACTCTTGAGTTACACTCGTTGTGTTCAACACTTCAGTTTTATTATGTCAGTCTGCACTTGCTTGTTTTGTTGCTTTATCTAGAAATATAAGTATATGGTTAAGTATTAGCATTGTTAGCAGATAAGCAGTGTGTGCTAGCTACTAGCAACGTTGATTGATTGATCGATTGATTACTAGTGAAACACAAATTAAATAACACGCTAATCGTGTGAAAATTTAGTTGTTTGTTTTTCGTGCCAGGCTTCATATAACCTATTTGCTGATTAGCAGCGGAAACTTCATGCACTTGTATTACAATACACTCTCCAAAGACACCAACAATCTCCGCTACTTCCTTCCAAGCTTTATTTTTCTTTGTAACGTCTCTAGACACCTTTAACAAGAGGTCACACACATATATATATAAAACAGGATAAGTAGCTTGTTGCTCTCACTGGAATCACAGCTTTGCGTGTCACATATGTACATACATGAATGGTCTCCTGTCACTTTGGCACTTGCTAGTGAGAACGCACATTAAAGCGATTTTTTTTTATTGCTGCAAGTCACCAGTCACTGTACTATGAAGTCACCAGTAGGTGTTCCTACCAGTAGGTTGCCATGGTAACATTTATCAGTAGTGGCACAACTAGCATTCCACTTTTGACAACACATCAGTTTTCTTGCCACTAAAATGAAACACTCTGGAGGGAGAGAGTTTGTATATAAAATTCACCAGTGTATATATTCACCATATCCTACGAGATGAAGGAGAAGCAGCAAAAGTACAAGCACCGGACTGTCCACAAAATAATTCAGACTTGCAAGTAGCATAGCAGCTCACGCATCATGTGCGCTCTACAGTCTTCACTCCCATTGGTATTCGCTGCTCCAAATTTGCATAAAGTTCAACTTTTCTCAACTCTGTCATGTCGCTGAACACGGTCACATCTAGTCACCAACGGTCGCTGTCGCTCATGTCGCCGGAAGTTGCTAGCTCTTGTTATAAATGAATTGTCTCCGGTCACTTTGTCACTTCGAGTCACTGTATGTGTGAAAGTACCTTTAGTCTGTTCAGACTTTTTGTGCTGGTTTACTAAGGGTGTTTTCACATATGTCCCTCTTTAAAAGAACCAAACTCAATCCACTTAAAGTGGACCAGAAAGTGGGCCGATAGAAAGAAAACAGCTTTCTTTGCATTCATACTGTCTCTGGCCTTGAAAGCACTCTCAGTTCACTTCCTGGTTCAGCTCTTATAAGGCCTCCATCTATTTCCAATTCACACTTGTTCCTTTTTGGACTGAAGCTCTTCACAGTGTATGACCCACAAAGCAGACTTGAAACGAACCGTACTCAGACCACGTCCTGAACTGATCCCGCATTCACAATCGGTCCAGCTCAAGGGGGCAAAGTCACTGCTTCAAATTCCTTTGTACAAATAAACAGTTTCTGATTTATTTTATAATTTTATAAATTGAAAACATATGACATACAGAGAAATACAGTAGTTTCAATGAAACAGGAAGTCCAAGTATCATCTATTTGTATGTATCTCTTCTTCTATGCACCAACAAACCTATCACTATGCCACTAAACAAACCCAGATGTTAGATCAGCATTTCTACTTCATTAATAAAGGCTGGGAATCTCCCTTTAGAGAGCCCGTACAAAACATTGAATCCTGTTCTAGCTGGTCATGATGTTTTCAAAGGAAAACAAACAGCAGGAAAGCATATCGAAAAACTGGCATACTTATTAACCAGATAATGAGAATGAAGAGAAACGAAAATGGATTCCAAAAAATTTTAATACTGGGATGCACCAAAATTTGACCATGTTCTCCGGCAAAAAGTGACCATAGGTCAACTTCACGTTTTGGCTAAGAGTAAAATACTACACATATTGATACATCAGCTGTCCAACATATCAGGACAATAGTGTTTTATTCTCCCTTGATATTCAAGCATTAGCATCATCCACTAAAATGAAAATCCCATTCTCTGCCATCATGCAGAAGATGACGGCTTCCCTTTGGAGTCTGGTTTCTTCCTTGTGCTCTCTTGGGGAGTTTTTCATGGCAACTGTCACCGTGTGTTCCCAAGAAGAAGTTTATTAATTTACGTATCGTATACCTTAAAATGAAGCTTTAGGGAGAATCACAGTAAGATCTGTGGTAATAAGGGCTGCTTGTGTTTTATCTATCTATCTATATATATATATATATATATATATATATATATATATATATATATATATATATATATATGTATATATATATATATGTATATATATATATATATGTATATATATATATGTGTGTGTGTGTATATATATGTATGTATATATATAAAATGTATGTATGTATTGTGTATTTTCCCTCCACATCACACAGCCTGTGAAAAAAATTAACTTCTGAAAGGCATATGATTAAAATATAAAGATAAGTAATAAATATACACAAACAGCATGTAAACAGCATGTTTTCTCTGCAGTGTTCCAGAACAGACACTTTCTAGGCCACAGCTGATCCCACAGGCTGGGAAACAAAGCACTAATTATAACCTGCAGAAGAAAGGTGTCATGGCTGGGTCATAAACCCACAGCTATCCTGAAAATATGCATTATGGCAAAACATGTTCCGACGAGTGTAGAGAGAAGATCACCTCGCAAAAGAGATATTGCAAAACATCTGGCCCGGTGAACAGATAAGCAGTAGAGGATAGGAAAGAGAGCGAATCATGTACTTTCAGCACAGGAGGAGAGAGTGTATACACACACACAGCTTGATTTGTTCTGCATAACAAAGCATGATACTGTTACAGGACCAAACTGTTAACACCACAGCTCAGTTAAATTTGCCAGTTTTGTCACACTGCATGAATGACACACAGGCTGGTGGATGCTTTAATCCCCTACTACTATTAAAATTCCACCCCCCTCCATCTTCCTCCAGCAGGTCAGAGACTCACTCAGCACTCATAATGAGATGGAAGCTGTCTTTGACCTTCATATCACTAATATGACAGGAGCCAAGCCCGCCCTTCTCTGGTTAGCCTGCAGCCTGCAGGAGGCCAGTTAGCCTGCAGCCATCTTGAACTAAATCTGATCAAGGTGAACGGTAAATGTGGCACAATACCACTTTTTCTCATAAATATATATATCGTTATTGAAACCTTGAATATCAGCCAATACTGTTTTGTTTCAATCAATCAATCCTTACATTATTGAATAAGCCATGTTCTACTACCAAAGGAATTGCCTTACCATTTAAGGTACATTTTGAGAACTTGTCATACATGATTTCTTTCATTTGTAACACCTCACAAATCAGAGATTTCAGATGTACAACTAGTTGAAAAAAAAAAAAAAAAACTATACCTGCTATAGTAATAGCTACGAACATTTGAAAGCGCTGTGTTTTAGACGGCTAAAGCATGAAAAAAAAAATCTAGACACACAGTGGCGTCCAAAAGTCTGAGACCACTTTTTTTCATTTAAAATTGGAAATAAACTGAAGGTTTTCGAATTTTGAAATATTTAAAACAAAGACAGTAAATGTTCAATATCCTGAATATTTAATATTCAAGATTTTGCACTATTTCTAAGTCTCTATTTAAATGTAAGCAAATGTGTGATCTTGACCATGTTAACTGCTGTGCACAAAAGGTCAGATTTTCCTCATGTCTAATCTCTTCTATTGAAGCATATGATCAGACGACATTCTTATTAAAGCCTCTATATTTCAAATATAGAGACAAGTCTGAAATTTTGCACAGTATATACTGGGAATAGTGGCATCAAAGTATGAAGCAAATCTAAGATAGTCAGTCAGGCACATTTAAAAAAAATATGATAATTCAAATCTCTGATCATTCAAAAAATATATATATAATCTCCTTTGATGTAAACTTTTCCAAACCCAATTCCAATCTTTGCAATTTGTTACAGGAGCCGATCTCTGATATGTTTTCTCTGAGGTCTGATCCACTATTTCTTGCTGGTATCGGACAACATAACACTGTTCAATATTAGAACAGTTAACAAGCCATACACACATGCACCATGCACTTCACTTTCACAAAAGACAGGTGATGAACCACAGTGATCTTCATAGTAAGTTTTTATGCAAGTGATAAGTTTACGGTGGCCAGCAAACCCAAAACACATTAACAAATCAGAAAATGCCCCAACAAGTGTGAAAATGCAACAAATTCAGAACATCAAATGAAAACGGAGAGGGTAGGTCCTTGCTTCACATCACATGCTCGTTGCTGATTGGGTACAGCGTCCAGCACTCAGAGATCACAGAAAACAGAGAGGTGGAGGATGTTTACAGTAGGAAGATTTCCACTCATATTTATGAGACAAAATAAATCTACCTAAGTTTTTATGCATGCCTATTTTGATCAAGGGTATTCGTATGATGTTCATTTAGATATGTTGTCACCTTTCCACAGAGTCCACCTAAAGTAAGACGGGTTGTTCGCTAGGCTAACTAGACTGAAAAAGTGCTATTTATTTTCCTTGTGATAGTATGGTATGTCCAATCAGCAGCGAGCAATAAAGATCTACACTTTTCATTTTGAGTTCATGTGTTGCTGAATTTGCTGTTGTGTTTTCTTATTTTCTACCAAGTTTTTTGCTTATTAATCAGTTTTGCATGTCTGGGCCAGCGTAAAAATTGCTATTTGAACCCTTATTTTGCTGTTCAAAACAAACTGCTCTATAAAATGTGACGAGAAGGATCTCAGTTTGTACAGACATGAAGAAATCATTCGTTTGTTGTGCACTACTGCATCGTTTTCATATTTACACCGGATTAAAAATTCTGCACAGCATGTGTTCAGCTTACTGCACACTACATGATTTTAGCTCCAATTTCCCACTCGCTGACTTATCATGGGGCTCGGTGACTAATCCCGTCACTGTGCACTTCCACTGCAACTGCTCATGTAGTGCAAACGATTCAGCGATGCGATTTTCTCAGCTTACGAGCGATGCCTGAGGCTTGAACATTTTCAATGATGTTTGATTTTCTCGGGGATGATTCACCTAGTGTGAGCGCCTCTACAATTAGGTGCAAGTGCAAAGTGTGATGAGAGAAGAACAATGAGAGTCTGAGAGGAAATCAAATTCCTCTGAGCTCATGTCCAGCAGATCCCTGATTCCAGTTTAACATCCATCTGTTTGAGTGGACATGTGAGGACAAAATGTGATAACAATAATAATGCTTCTATAAGAAATCATTCAGCACGTCAGACCTAGACGGCTGTTAGAAGCAGTAAAAAATTCAAACAAACACCACATGATTCCTGGTTGCATACAGTAAAAATAAATACTTCTGGTTCTCTTTGCAGAACAGACAAGCCTCACTGTCTGTGTCTCCCCAACCAATATTCCTTCTACATTTTCTTTTATGTCTCTTTTTTCTTGTTTCTGTGTAAAATGGAGACAGTCACAGGATAGACAGCTCGCAGTTTTATTTTTCTGGGAAAGTGGGATTTGGGGTCCGGGCATGCTTCGGCACAGTGAATGATTGTGTAGTGTGTGAGCCTCGCCTGCAAGCGATCATGTAGTGCACTCCCTTAAAACACCAAACAATTAATCACAAGCAATTAAAATGATGTAGAATGAAAGGGTCAGTGATTCAGAGGTTTTGAGAGTTGTGTAGCGTGCACTCAGCCTTACGAGTGAGACAGATACTCAGGATGCATTAATGAGTGTGGTGCTAAGCCTTTTTTGTGTTAAAGGGGTGATATGATGCTTTTTAATGTTGTCCCTTCCCTTTAGTGTGTAATGTATCTGTTTGTGCACGTATAAGATCGCAAAGTTACAAAGCTCATTGACTATGTTTACATGGACAGCAGTAATCTAATTATTGACCTTACTCTGAGTAAGACAATATTGTGATTAAGGTGTTTACATGAGTCGCTTTTAGAATACTCCTTTCATGTACCCGTTTTACATGTTATAAAACATAGATCGATTAACAGCACACGTCATACGTCACCACACAACACCGTCCGACGTTCCCTACAGAATTTCACGTATCGGCATAAAGTTCATCTTCGTTATGGTACCGTATACAGTTTTGGGTGTTTTTATTAAAAACATTTACGAACGCTTCAAGTGCATTTAATTATTTGTCATACTATACGTGCAAACAGACGACTGCTTGAAGTCGTGGGCTGCATCCCAAACCGCGTACCTACCGTCTGTATAGTAGCCAAGATACATGTATTTTTCCCCACTACAGACCTATAGTAGGTAAGTACGTGGTTTGGGATGCAGCCGTGCTCCCTTGTTTGCCGTCAGACGGTTGATCACTGCCGTGTGTGTACGTGTCCTGTCGCAAAATGCAGTGAAAAATCCCACATGATGTTAATAGTGTGATTAAGGAGTGTACATGTCTGTAATGCACGTCGATAATGCGACTAAAACTGGAGTACTACACATGTCTTAGTTCGATTTGTGTTTACGTCAAGTATGACTTTAGTCGGATTAAGGTAATTAAAAATTGCTGTTTATATGCTAGTTTCTTAATCAGAGTATCGTCTTAATAGGGTTAATATCGGATTATTGTTGTCCATGTAAAAGTTAGTCTCCCACAAAGGGATTTATTCTATCTAACAGAGAACACTGCTCTAGACCTGCCTAAAACACCTCGATTGAAGTTCAGATATTACTTCTGCAAACGTCTATGTCAGAATTTGAAAGATCAGCATAAAGCCGCATTAATTTGTTTAACTTCTAATTAATTAAATTTGTTTTAAACTGTATTTTATGTTGTCACTTCAGGACATAAAGTTGTTACAGTGAAGAAGACAAATTAAACCGTTATAACATCATATCTGAAAGGTAAGAGAGTTACAGAATAAAAACTTACCACTATGAAATGTTTTTGCTCAAGTCGTGCTAGCAAAGTTGCTTCCAATTGATCTGCTCGATCATGCACATTTTCAGAATCTGATTCGGTCTCGAACTGATACGGTAAAACCCTCGACATTATTAACTGTGCTTATAATTGCTTAAGAAGCCTTGGACGCTGAAGCTGGCGATTATGCTAAGGGGCGTTACATTTCCGACACACCACTGGCACCAGTTTCCCAAACCCCTTGCACACAGTGGAAGTTTGTGCTCGTGCGTCAGTGTCGTGTGTCCGTGCTACACAAACTCGGCTTTATAAAGTTTGCAGATTACAATGTTCTTCAATGTATTTAATATAAAATGATCCCCTGCCTTAGAGAACTTGGGTCACACGCTTTTTTCCGTGGTCACTTGATGATTACTCCTCCGTCTGATGGTGAGTGAGGTCATGTTGGGTATAAAAGGTAACGTTGACATAAAACAGTAAACTGAAGAAAGTTATTGTCGTTCATTCTAGAGATTCTGCTAAAGCTAGCGGTGTAGCATTACATGTGTTTGACGTTATGCGCCATCGAATGGGAAACGGCTTATACTTCCGGTTAGTGAAAAACTGCTAGTGTTCCATTTGAGATTATATTACCTTTCTAAAATTCCTATGCTAGACAGTAGAGTACATAATGCATAATGCAAATGTATAGTACGTTATTTTGGGACACAGCTTTGTACTCTCCAATGCGTTTTGGGAACAGAAGTAACGTCAAGACAACGATTTTCATAATCGATTATTATGGATTTTATCGATTAGCTGTTGCAGCTCTGGTTCTAAGTCATACATACCACATGAAAGTCCAGCAGATAGGACACAGTTTGGATTTTTTTTCTCCATAGAAAAAGTCATGCCTTAATTGATAATATGGGATAATCGGGTTCACCTAAAGGTTGGTTCACACACTGATGACAACAAATCCTACACGCAGTTATGATAATAGCACGCCGCACTCACAAGTTCATCCCCTCTCTGCATGGCAACATGAATATGCTTCAGTGCTGAAGTATTTACCAACCCTATCAGATAAGATTCCCTTTATGCTGCATGCTCTATGACTGCCATCTTTATCATAGACATAATGATAATACTGAGCTCTACTGCTATCTATTGATCTACAGCTATCTCAGTGACAACTGAGACACGTAATAATCCAACAGGCTGAAAATAAAACGATCACCTCATATTAGATGATAAATTGTGTCTGCCTTCAGCAAGAGGGAATTATTTAGGATGCAGCCAAGCATCGTTCTGCATGCGGTACAGCATCCCCCAAAATAGACCGGCTGACCCTGTATTGCAGCAATGCACTAAAAAGAAGGGCATAGCACTAAGAGAACTACAAACACACACACACAAACACGCACACACACACTCACACACAGTATTCAGATCAATCAAATGACAGCACAGCAAGCTGATCCTTTCCTGCTCGATACAGCAAGTCAGCAGAATTAGAGGACATCGAACAGCACCTGCTCTTCAGTACTGTCAAGACTGCTCACTAATGTAGACCTGAGACAGTCACAAAGACAAACAGACTAAACCAAGCATATACACCCATATGAATATGAAAAGAGAGAGAAAAATCTAAATATATATTGATGAACATGTAGGCAAATCTGTCTATATATGATTCATATGTATATAGTTATATCTATGTAAAACTCAGCAATATAGAGAGAGAAGCGAATCCAGCAGCTGTGTGTACCGTGCATGTCCTCGTTCTGCAAACTGGAGCTCTGAGTCAGCGATTTCTTCTCCCCCACCCCCATCCAGAGCCGCTCATGCCTGAACTGGATGCAGTGATGCTTCACCTACAGCTATGCCTGAAGGTTCAAACACACCACCCAAACCCCAAACCAGTCCGTGTTTGTCAGAAATACTTTCAGTATTTACAACACACATGCACTTTGCACACTGTAGATAAATATGTCTGTAAAGGCACTTGAAAGAGCAAATCCACTTTAAACCATACTATTACCACCGGGCCTTGGGTGCCAAGTCCTCTGGAGGGAACTGAATGTGTCTGGTAAAGTTATGTCCAGCATTTAAAGTTAAGTCTAAGGTATGTTTACATGCGCCCATTTTACTTAATTGAGACTCCTTCCAAATGTTAAACAAAAGTCTCTTAACTACGGAAGCCCTAAGCAGCCATGTAATATCATTTTTTTACCTTCTTGTTTTCTCGTGATTTCGACTTAATTTTCTTATGATCTGAACATAACAAGATAATTGTTTTCTCCTGATCTCAACATAACAGAAGTTGTTTTCTAACTACGTCATTTTATCCTGAGAAAATCTCGCGCCTTGTGAATGGGACTGGTGTTGCATGCACGTTGGCGTCTATGCCATCACCATCATAAATGTAATAAATGCCCACTGTAGAGATTTTATCTCCGCATTAAGAGAGATGGATGTCCCCTTCTCAAGTGTCGGACTCTAATGTGAAAGTTGTCGGTCACTGACAGACACAGAGCTATTTCAGCTTGAGGGAGTGCCTGATCAAAGTAACAAACTTATTTGTTCCTCCATGATGCTGCAGCATTCCGCTCAGCTTTTGCTGCCTCCAGAACAATAAAAGCAACGTTATGTCGAGTACACAGTAGTCATCAAACAAAGTCGTCATCACGAGAAAACATGTCATGTCGAGATGAGAAAATTAAGATTCAACCTCGCTGTTGTATAAAACAGATTTAACCATGTGACTGTCTTAAAAAAATGCTAAACAGAAAAGACTATGTTATATCTGTAAACTTGCATTCGTCATATGACTATTTAAAAGTCATGGGGTGAAGCTATTGGGAAACTTTTACCCTTGACTGTATGTTTACGAATGCAAGTTTACTGATATATATATATATATATATATATATATATATATATATATATATATATATATATATATATATATATATATATATATATGATATTATAATAAATTCAGACTATGATTTTGGAGATTTCATGGATATTGTGATATCTTTTCAGAATTTTTTTTAAATGTTTTTTTAAATTTTTTAAAGATATTTAATTGCAAACTGACAGAAAGCAGCTAGTGTAGAAAATGTAAAATGAAAAAATTCTAAATGTAAATTTTTTACAATTAAAATTAAATTAAACAATTAAAATTGTTTTATATATATATATATATATATATATATATATATAAAATATAAGAATATATTTATATATATATATTATATAAATATAAGTATTTTTATGTATTTTTGTTACATTAAATTATTATATTTTAAACAAGCTTTCTTTAAATGCATTGCATTCCTCAAAAAGGTTTGAGAGCAAATGTTTATATCATGATATAGTACTTATTTATTGTAGAAACGCCTCAGAGAATTGTGCTATGATGTTGTTACATCACCAAGCCCTAGCTCATTGTGCTTCAACTCCTCTAAGGATTCAGTCAAAACAAGCACGTAAGCAATATTGGAATCTGGATGTAGATCCAACATTAAAAAGCTACACCATTCGTCCATTCATTTATTTTCAGTGGACAGGGTCGTGATGGATCCAGCCTGCATGAATTCACCCTTTCAGAAGTGAAATTAGAATCAGGACCAAGAGATAGCTAGAGGCTGGATTTGGTTAGCATAGAAAGGAGCAAATTGGGAATGAATCATTCATCATGCGTAGTTTAAGCCTGGGCGTCTGTTTACTGACCGTTTACAGCATTCCACAGAGTTCTTCACTTAAGCACAGAATAGTAGTCTCTTCTTTGTGTACATGTGACTCCAATTTTTCACTATGAGCATTTCAAGATTCCACTTAACCCAGACCCTGTCCTTAACTGCACTATTATTATGTAAGGAATAAAGTATGATGGTGCAGGCTGTTATAGAAAAATAATCAGCGATGGGGTGGTGTGGTGTGGCCTGATGCGAAGCAGACTTACTCTTAACACCCTAACGTTGATTATGCTCCGATAACAGCACATCTGAAAGTGTTTAATTCCACAGATCACAGATATTTAATGTTGTGGAACGTCCAAAAGACAAGTTAGTTCCTGTTATGTTACAGCAGCTATAAGCAGTTGTTCCCACACCAACTGCTCTTTTTATCTCTTTCTTGATGTCAATAAAAAAAACACACATACAGAAACCGGAAAAGCATAAATTCCTCTGTCTTACTGACTCTTACAAAGCCCTGACATCAGAGACTCCTTATATAAACAGTATAGAAGGATCTGTACAGGATTTCACAGGTTTTTTTTGTGATTGTTGCGGCCAAAATTTTTTGATTTTGCTGCAGCTTTTTTTCAAAATTTGTGATGCACCTTACAGAGTTAATTTTTTTCTTTTTGTAGAAAACTACTTGAATTTGTCGAATTTGCAATTGCACAAAATTGTTTTCCCTTTCACAGTGATGTCTGTTGGTAAGTGAGACCTTTTAGCTGTACTCATGTTCGACGCTCATGAATCGACGAGGCCTCGGGCTGATTGTGTGCTGTGATGATGTCACATGAAACTACAAGATCCACAAAATATTGCAGAATTTCCTTGATTTTGCGTTCATTTCTGCGATCGCAAAATCCTGGAAGGACTGTATAAAGGTTTAATAATTGTCTACTTACAGAAAGCTTTACCAAATCGATATTAATATGATTCTCGCTTCTGACCAATCACAATCAAGAATGTAGCAGCACTATAGTAAACAAACACTTATCAAATGGCAAATCCACAGCAAAAAATATCTTATAGCAAGTGAAAACATCTTGAATATAGTCACATTCATCTAGTATTTCCCATTATACAACTGCAATGAACCAAATACAAGATTACTTATATTATCTATTTCTAGATTTCTTTTTTTTTTTACTCATTTCAAGCTTCTTGACAGAAGCAGGGGAGTTGAGTTGGCCTTATGAGCTTGCTTCAGGAAAAGAGTGAAGCAGGATGGTGGTAAACTGGAACCAGCACCCACTGTCCACAGAAAGGACTAATAAACTGATGTCCTTTGGGAACACATGAGGAGGAAGAGCAGATGTAGTGCTAAGGCTTTCCTTGACTAGGGAAACCAAAACTAATCTCTGGCTTCCTTCTCTATGTTCCTGAACCCCTGAGCAGGTTGACTGAAATATTACGGATGTTAAATACATGTTGTAAATGTGGTGATGTAAAGAGACAGGACACAGAGTCCCTGGTGAAGTCACCAAACCTCCATGGCCTAAGGACATTCATTCTGGAGTGAATGGAAATGTGTGTGTGTGTGTGTGTGTGTGTGTGTGTGTGTGTGTGTAGGTCAGTTAATGAGCTCACGAGCAAAGGATCTATCCGGAGGCTCTTTAAATAGTCGTGCACACAAAGAGGACAAACACAAAGTGCAGCCGTTTCCCTGTATGACATCACCGTGTGTCCAGTGGCTGCTGGCTGCTTCCTGCCTCTGCCCTGGCGAGCTTCCCACAGGAAAAGGGCACACAAATACATTCAAACCCTCGCACACACACTCTATCCTGAACTTTAGGCTGAAGAGTAACTTTTACACCAATGTCCTTCCAGCTGGCCTCCATAATGATGTAGTTCATAAAGATGTGACAGCTTTACAAACTAATCTTACTATTTAAAATGTCTTCCTATATATGTATAGATAAAGATTTCAGTTTTCTTGTCAATAACACCACTTCCTGGGAAGTAGGTACTGGTCAAACCCATTGAAGAACATCTCAACTAACTAGATCAACTAACTTTAACTTATGAGGACACAAATCCAACAACCTCACAATGTGAGACAGTGAAGAGAGCCTGCGATACATTTTGTTTACAATCTTAAACCTCTGTTAGTAGCCTTTTTTACATTTTCATTTCATACAGACAAAAATGCACCAATCAAACCAATCTGGCCAATTTCCTCTGATCTCTCCTATAAACAAGGCGTTTCCACCCACTGAACTGTTTCGCGCTCACTCAATGTTTTTTTGTTTATTTTTCACACCATTCTGTGTAAACTCTAAAGACTGTTGTGTGCGAAATTCCCAGGACATCAGCGGTTTCTGAAATACTCAAACCAACCCATCTGGTACCAACAACCATGCCACAGTTAAAATCACAGAGATCAGACTTTTATTCAAATTTTTATGTTTGATGTGAATATTAACTGAAGCTCTTGACCTGGATCTGCATACAGCTACAACAGGCTAATGCTGCATTCGATTAAAACTCATAACTCAGAGTCCCCGACCTCCAACTAGGAAAAGCAAAACATAAACTCAAGACGGTCTCCTCATCCCTGAATTCGGGAAGTGATGTCAAATCAACATGGCTGCTCACAGCATTAGCAGTAAACAAAGTAACACTTGTTTACCTTTAAATGAGTTTCACTGTTTATACAAGTATTTACTTTAGATCAATCAACATACAGACATAATAGCTTGTTCAATCTATAACACTGATTCTACAGTTTACTGTTTTGAGGAGGAAAATATACATCACTCATCAGTTTGCAGGCTAGGTAGTTGCTAAAAAAAAAAGTGAACATAGAGGCACCCATGCTTCCCACAAAAAACACCCCCCACCCAATTTGTAGCTCGAATTCATAGAAGTAGAACATTATGTAACTTCAGGTTCTGACATCCCACTCAGTATGTCAAGATAAGTCAAATACTACTGACAAGTTAACAAGTCAAGTTATCAAGTCAAGTCAGCTCCTCTTTACATACTTTATCTGATTTGTAGGCATCCACCATTAACTGACATCATTAAAAGCATCTAAGGCATACATCAACAGTAATATATCTTAGAAGAAGTGCTATGGTGGCTTATGATTGGCTGTTGACGTCAGTGCTACCTGTCAGGCCCTGTTCACACCTGGTCTCAACATCCATCTCAAGTGCTCCGATCTTAAATGAACAGCTGAAACACACAGCTTGCTGTGCACATTTATTACATCAGTCATATCCTATCTTCATCTCATGTAACTGTACGAACTGTTCGAAACGTTTCAATTGCATGATGTGCTAAAAAAAAATTGCATAAATGGACGGGAGATGAGATGTCGAAAGATATTTCGTTAGTGTCACCAGTTTCCAAACTGTCTTGCTACGTGTACGCATTTTCCAGCTAGGGCAATGACGTAGTCAATGAGGCGGTCCTTCGTTGCTGTTCAGGACGCTTTTGCGTTCACACTACTAATAATACGTGGTCATGTGCGTCCTATAGGTAGCTTGCGTGATCAGAGACATTGGACACCTGAATTCAGCGCTGTCCACTAAGGACACATGTTTAACTCCATCCAGCTTTCTGTCCTTGTTTAGGGCCAAAACACTGGGAACAGGCAGCTGGGTTAAAGAGAAGAACCTTTTACATTCCACTTTCATGCACAAACCAGTCAGTTGATGATGTCATGTCATTTCCCCCCCCTTTTCTGAAGTGGTTTGTGTTGTCTGAGCTGGGTCACACACATTTCCCTGAGGTTACTGGGCATGCAAGTGTAACAAAAGAGATAACACTCTACAGGAATAAAGGTTATTTACATGCTCAGCTACTGAGTTATTGTGTAACAGCTGTAAACAAAACAAAAAACATTCTGTAACAACATGATATATATATATATATATATATATATATATATATATATATATATATATATATTTTTTTTTTTTTTTTTTTTTTCTTTTTACCCCAGTCAAGAAATTCCAGGATGTTTTTCTCTCGTCTGAGGGGAGAGTTGTTGCACTCGTCGAAGAGACAGACGAGGACATCGAGCAGCGTCTCCACGCTGAGACACTGACCCCCCGCGCGAGCCGGTCCGGCCAGCACCAACTCCTCCAGCTGTTTTAAACGCACCTCTCCCGACATGACGCACAGCTGCTTCTGGTGTGTGTTTGGTTCAATATCCAGCTTCCAAACTCGATTGGACTACACGGGTGGCACGTCCGAGTAGCGTCGGCATTTAAGAGCTGAAGTGCTGCATAGCTAAAACAGTTCAGTCATGATCCCACACACACACACACAAACACACACAAATACACACCTTGATGTAACGTCGGTGTGGCAAATAATATAATTTTCCCAACATCTATTTATACGCATTAAAGAGGATATGCTAGCCTGCCTTGGCCGGTAGATTTGACGTCTCCAGAGACTCAAGTGTCTTCTTTCCTATTTACAATCAGACCCATCCGATCCTTTTTTCTTTTGAAGGACAGTGCTTGCAACAAAAAGGCGACCTCCTCAGTTCTCGATATAGCCTATACATATATTATATATGCGCTCATCCGTCATGTACTAACACACACACACACACACACACACACACACAATGAGTATGCATCAGTCCGGGATCTGCAATGCTACAAAAGCGCGTACGCCCCTCCTCTGCGAAAAGGCATAACCGGCTCGTTTAGTTTTTGTCCCCTTCAAATTGCGGCTGCAGATGAAATGTTCCTCTGTGGGACACGATTTTATTTATTCCTAGGAAATACAGCCCTGCTACAAACAGCTCCATTGAAACACGTCCTTGTTCATGCTCTGGCTTTTTCTCCTCTCTCTCTCTCTCTCTCTCTCTCTCTCAGCAGTAGCGTCACTGCAGGATCCGGCAACATCATGGCGGACGTCATCATAATATCGCTGCCTTGACATTATGACGTAGAGGCGCCATCAGTTTTAATACATTTTCAATACATTATCAATACATTTTATTGTTTTTTTTTCTTGGTGGAGGAGGGCATGCATATAGCACAGACACCACATAATCAGTAGTAAAAAAAAAAATTAAAAAATAAAATAAAATAAAAAAAGTTAATGCAAAGCAAAAGGATTACGCATCGTTTTAAATCCAATAGCCTGCACATCTTGAGGGTTTCAAAGTCAGTGAATATCTATTTTATTGTTTAATCCCCCCCCCCCCCCCCCCTCTATTTTTATATTTTTATATTTTTATATTTTAATTTCTGTACTCTCTATTCCACTGGTCACCAACCCTTTTCCTTGAGATCGACCTTACTGCAGGTTTCATCTCCAACCAAAAATCTAACACACCTGTTTTAGTTGCTCAAGAACTTCTTAAGGCGATGATTAGATGGTCAGGTGGGCACAATTATGGTTGGAGCTAAAGTCTTCAGGAAGGTAGAGGTCCAGGAACAGGGTTGGTGACCACTGCTCTATTCTATATCCATTTCAATTCGCCTTTTTAGTTGAAACCACAGCCATCAATGGTTGGGAATTCAAGCCTTATTTAACTAAAGAGAGTAAAATTGGTTGTGCTCTGTGGTTGGAAGGGATGGCATACTTTTGTCAGTCAGTAACCAATCATGGGTGTCTGTGAGATTATCCATGTGGAAGGGGGTGGGTAGGCACTTGGAGCTTTCCTCCAAGGGTTTTACACAGCCTGTGGCACAGCAAGTTCGAACAGATGATGGATGCTGGCTTCAAATGTCTCGGAGGAAGCATGAGTGCACCTTCACACTGCCAGATTGGTAGTTGTCATACGATGGGTAGAAATTGGCCAAGACTAAATTAGGGGGAAAATCAGGGGGGTGAAATCTTTGCTATTTTCCATTTTTATATTCCGCCTAGCGTTTTCTGATTTTTCCTTTTTTTTTTTAAACTGCAAGCTGCAAAGGAAAAATCATTTCAAATGATGGAGACAGGCTTCACCTGTTCATCCCAGCAGATACAGTACAACACTTCTATTCACTAAAACTGCTGGGTTAAAAATAAACTGATTTGAATCAAATTGAAAGAAAAGAAAAAAAAATTCAGGGCTAGGTCCAGTATGGGTCAACCCAGAGAGGGTGGGTTATGATGCTGGCCCAGCACACTGGCTTGCATTTTGATCCCAACTTGTGGGGAAAAAATTATGAAATATTTATCAGTACAAAAGAAGCTTCAGGCAGTGCTTTCCCTCTACAGTCTAGCAACTCCTTTTGAGCAGCACCTTTGTTCGGCTGTGTTCGCGGTAACCAAGGTTGAAAGGTTTCAGCAACATTTCCATTCCAACAACATCTCAAAAAAGACCTGAAAGTAGCCCACAAAATTGGCTAAAGGAGAGATATTTTCTTCTTTTTCTCAGCCTTTCTCAGAGTGTGAAATACTTGTTGTCCAGTCCATAATCCCTCTTTCTCTCTCCCGTCTGTGTAAAATATCTCACAAGAGACATGGTTCTGTACATTACAGACACATTGTGTGTACATACAGTGTTTTTTTTTTGTTAAAAAAAGTGTTAAAAAGGTTTTTTTTGTGAAAATTAGATTCAATATGATATTTAATAAGATTAGATTTAATAATGACAGGCAATAAAACCAGATCTTGGCAGTCACAGAGTGTTTAAACTACTCCACTGAAACGCAAGCACAGGGCAACGTGATTCTTCCCTCAATGGGCCTCTATTAGCACTTGCTGCAGTTTCCATTTTTGACCACTAGGGGCCTAATAACTCTATGGAAGCCAAGTGGCGCTGCATCCAGAAAAGAACCTAAATTAACAGAACATCGGTTTATATCTGTCAAATAGCAGCATTTTTTTGTTTGTTTGTTTGTGTTTTGTTTTTTTGTTGTTGTTTTTTTTAAAAGCCGGTGGTCACTCAAAAAAAAGATAGTATTTAAATGACGTTTCAAATGTATGGACTTTATGGAGATTAATGTTTGAAAATATGGGGCTCTGCCCCACCTTCCCTTATAGAAATACCACCACAATTAACAGGTCAAAATTAATTATGATCAAAATTAGTGACTGTAAATATGATTATATAACAATGAATTCTCATCTTTAAAGTTTTACTCCAAAATATTAATTTAACTTATCTATTACCTTAACCCAACATCAGCCATATTAAAAAATAAAAAATAAAGTTCTCTAGTATATATTTTCTCTGCAGGATAACATTTGGCTATCAAGCCAAAGTACATGTTAAAATGTTATGTTTATAGAAATATAATTATAACATACAGTATACTATATAAATAAAATACATAATAATAAATAATGTTCAACTAAATTATAAATTAAGTGTGAAGATTAAAAAAAGGTTAAATCTGAACAAAAATGTACATTTCTTACAGTTGCTGCCACTCAACAGTCACAGTGGAAATTTCCAGAAAATGAATCTTGATGTAATATTCCTGTCCCCTTAAAAGTCTGTATCACCAATCCCACATATTGGTTATCCCATTATCAACCCGATCTGGGTCAATTCAAACCTGACCCACCAAGTTAAACCCAATAACTATAAAAACATCCTAGCTTTTTTTTTTATACTGGAGCTTTGCCAATAGAGACTGAGTACAGCGAGTACCACAGTACACTGTAGAAGCACAGAATTAATATGAGCGAGTTTAAGGCAGGCTTTGAATGATGTTATTTACCTTTATTTAGCATTATTTAAGTGGTTGGTGGGTTGTATGTATTTTTTTGGTATTATATATAATATATTATACTTTAATAAGAACACCTGCTCATTCCTTCAGTTATTCAGTAAGCCAATCATGTAGCAGCAGCAATGTATAAATACAGATACAGGTCAAGTGCTTCAATTAATGTTCACATCAAACATTAGAATTGTATAGTTCAGTTGTTTAAATGAGCCTCAGTTGTATAAATGAGATAACTATAAGTCACTGTGGATAAGGGCGTCTGCCAAAATACCATAAAATGTAGAATTGGGAAACGTGATCTGAGTGACTTTAATCACAGCACTGTTGTTGGTGCCAGACTGACTGGTTTGAGTTCAGAAAACAAAAAAGCATGCAGTGAGTGACAAGGGCAGAAATGCCTTGTGAGGTCAGAGGAGAATGGCCAGACTGGTTCATGCTGACAAGAAGGCTACAGTAAACCAAATAATGGCTCTCAGTCATTTTACAAAGAATTACAACCATGCTAAGCACAAAAGCATCTCAGAACACACAACTTGTTAAAACATGAAGTAACTGGGCTACCTCAGCAGAAGACCACATCAGGTTTCACTCCTGTCAGTAAAGAACAGGAATCTGAGGCTACAGTGGACACAGACTCACTCACATACACTAGATGGCCAAAAGTATTTCCACACTTGACCATCACACCTGTATGTGGTTCTTCCCTAAACTGTTGCCACAAAGTCTGAAGCACACAATTGTATATCATGTATATTACAGTTTCTCCTCACAGAGGCCTAAACATGTTCCAGCACGACAATGCCCCTGTTCACAAAGCAAACTCCATGAAGACATGGTTTGTCAAAGCCGGCATGGAAGAACTTGAGTGTCCTGCACAGACTCCTTACCTCAACCCCACTGTACACCTTTGGGATGAACTAGAACACCGACTGCACCCCAGACCTCCTCAACACAACATCAGTACCTGATTTCACTAATGCTCTTGTAGCTGAATTAACCCACAGCCACGCCCCAAAATCTAGTGGAAAGCCTTCCCAGAAGAGCGGAGGTTATTTACAACAACAAAAGGAGGACTAAATCTGAAATGGGATGTTCAACAAGCACGTATAGGTGGTTGTATAGTGTACAAAAATTGGAAAAACTGGTAAAAATGGTATTCTTAGCCCATGACCTAGTGAACCAGTAGCAGGATGTATTTATTGACAAAGATGTCAAAGCACTTCTGAAAGTTGTACTGGATTAGGGTGTCTGCCAAATGCTACAAATGTAAATGTAGTGTAAATGTTAAAGAGTGCTACATAACACAGCATCACCAAAATCTCCTATATGTGCTCTCATAATCATCAAAGCATCTAGTGACCTCTCATGCCCTGTGACTAGGGACAATGTCATCCTAGAAGATGCCGATCACAAAAAAATGTATGCATATAAAAGAGAATGGGGCATGGTGGATTAGTTATTAGCACGTTTTCCTCGCACTAAGGTTGGGGGTTCGCTTCCTGTCTCCACCCTGTGTGTGTGGAATTTGCATGTTCTCCCCGTGCTTCACTGGTTTTCTCTGGGTACTGCAGTTTCCTCCCCCTGTCAGAAACAAGCGTTGTAGGCTGATCGGCATTTCCAAATTGTCTGTAGTGTGTGAATGTGTGTGTGATGGTGATTGGGTCGGCACCTTGTCCAGGGTGTCCTCAGCCTCGTACCCCGAGTTCCCTGGGATAGGCTCCAAGCTCCCCGCAACCCTGCATAAGGTAAGTGGTACAGAAGATGGATGGATGGATAAAAGAGAACATCATTGTTTTGTTATCCTAACATTTGCGAATTCACAGGCCACAAACACAATCTAGTTACATGCTACAAGTTATGGGTTATTTTACTGAAAAAATGAGCATTACTGCCATCTTCTGGTCACAGCTGGTTAATACATTTTAACATGCAAAATAATAATAATAATAATAATAATAATAATAATAATAATAATAATAATAATTTGAAAAAATAACAATATATACACATAAGACCCTCTGATGCTGTGTTTTGGCTTTTGCCTTCATTTTTACATTTGTAGCACACTAATTCATAGCATCAATAAATCAAATGTCAATAATAGAATTAGAAAAAAAATCTCCAAATCTTCTGTTCTCTGACCCCAACTTCCTAACAAGCTGGGATATGTGAAAAAAAAATAATGTGACAAATGAAGGCTTCTTCTTCTTCTTCTTCTTCTTCTTCTTCTTCTTCTTCTTCTTCTTCAAATTCATCATCATCATATTCTACTATTAGGCTATATGAAGACAATAGATGTTGGCCCGAGTAACATTCTCACATTTCTCACAGCAATAACAACAATAACTGGGATTGGACAATCTTTTCTAAAATTCAGTATGAACATATCACATTTAAATAATAAAAAAAAATCACTGAAGCATAAGTAACATTTTATAATTTATTTCTTGCAGTAGCAACATAATACTGGACTATAAAAAAATTACCAACACCAATCTCTTTAACTCTATGTCTGTAATACAATAAGTAAAATGTACCCATACTAAGTAGTAGGCTTGAGTAATGTTCTTTATCTCCCACACTACCTTACGCCCCTGATTATTAAGATCTTTCAAAAACACCACTGAATTAACATAAAAGTCATCAGTGTATCATTTAACCAAAACTGTGGAGTGATTTGTTCATGCAGTCATTCAGTCCCTTCACTTCAAACCATTATGTCATTTGGGAGATCTGGAAAACGATTCAGTTCTACACTATTGACACTTTATTCCACATGACACTGTATGTTATGCCACATGACACTGTATGCATATACCTTATTTGTCAACTTACAAATAAGTGTGTCTTGGGAATAGTCTGTAATGTCATGTTTTATGTCTGTCTGCTGTGACAAAACCATTTCCCTCAGAAGTCAAAAAAGTACTCTGTCTACCTGTCTATCTATATATCTGTCTATCTATCTATCTATCTATCTATCTATGATTATTATCTTATTTTAAACTAGAACATGCATATATGCATCATAAACGTGTAAAATAAACAACAACAAAAGCCCCTACATACAGTAGCACATGCACTCTAAAGCCATTTCTTGATGCTCATGTAAAGGTTCTGTGCACCATGTGAGGCAGAACCTGTGACAAGAGCTCTTTTGAACTTTTATGGAGGTGTTCAAGCAAATTTAGATCAAACCCAATAACCCCCCCCCCCCCCCCCCCCCCCCCCACCCACACACACACACACACACAGCGATTAACAAGGTGCTAATCATGCCTTTCGTGTCAAAACATTTGATGTAAGATCCCATGTAAGAGACTAAACCGGAAGTATATTTGTTAACCTGTAATCACGTTTAAATAGTATGTACTGAAATAGTAGCTTGCGCTGAAGTTAGAGAGGCGCGTGCTACATAGTATAGTGGGATACTGTGGTGTGCTGGGGGTTTTGGGGGATAAACCACGTGAGCAGCTTGTGTTGAGGTGGGTCAGGACCGATTTGTAATCTGTTTTACGTCGTTACATTTCACTGGAGCGGCATTGTTTGTTGTTTTACGAACCAGAGGCGGGGATCCGTATAAACAGAACTGCTTTTCATATGCAATAGCTAGGTGCTAATTAGCACGTGTTTTGTTGATTGGGACTCCTTTCTGTCCTTTGATTAAGGGCTGTGGCATCCGCGAGTTCCCCCGTGTTGTGGATAATTGACAAGGGAAGGGGAGAAGACTGACATATCACACAAGGGATTCAGGCTTTCTCATTTGCTGAAGTGTGTGTGTGTGTGTGTGTGTGTGTGTGTGTGTGTGTGTGTGTGTATTGTACAACAGAGACTAAGATGTGGTTTTATTGTCAGAATTCACAACATGAAAAACATTGCTCCATTTATTCTTCATCATGTAGTATATATATATATATATATATATATATATATATATATATATATATATATATATATATATATATATAATGGAATTGTATTATATGCAACAATTTTATATGCATTTGGCCTGACCCTACAGTGTCACTCTTGAAAATCTTTTTCTTAAACCCTTGACGTTTGCATGTATGTATGTATGCACCAATGTGTCCTATATTTAAATATAAATAAAGTCTAACACACAAATGCCAATCCTCGGTCATGTCAATAAGCTCGTGTCTACATGTGTGTTCCATTCATTCCTTCAAAACCCACAAGAAAAGTCATCTGCCCTTCCTTTGCTGCAAGCTACCTCAGTCTGTCTGACATCTCAGAGCAAACAGAGGGGCCAATACACAAACTCAGACAGTGGCCCCTCACTACCACTAGGCCCTTTTCTTATGTTGGTGTGACCAAACAAGGCATAGCAAATTTGGCAATGGAATCAGATGATCACCAACCTGTGAAGAGCTCCCCAATCCACATCCACATGGCCTCCCTGGATTAACTGTCTGTTTGGCTAATAATTTTAATCTGGGGATGTAGAAACAGGGTGGTAGTCTTGGAATAAACATCCAATTTCCCCAACTGCCTTCAAGACTTATCAGTTGATAATGAGCCTTATGGTTAAAGTTGATCACCAGAATTGGCTGTCAGGCACATAAATTGAGATGTCCACTTGCCAGACTAGGAATGTTTTACAACGTCCAGGGGAATGTACACATGAAGAAAGAGGGTGGTACAGCGACACTCGAGCAACCTGGACAAGAAAGTGAATCCAAGGTTCACTGTGTCTGGATAAGTATGTAATCAATAATCAGAGATTAAATGGATGTTGAATAGCATTTATTTGTCAGTAATTGGTTTAGAACACATGCACCTGCTTGTGTCCTTTCGTAGTTGAAGGAGTATTGTTCATTAGGTGAATTATTGTGATATCAGACTATTGGATAGGTATGTTCCAAAACTTATGAAGACATGAAGGCAGAAATGTGTGTATATATATACTCCTTGATTTCATTTTTGCCAGCATTTTTATAAGATCCAGGTGTGATATAACCTACTGTAGGTGCAAACATTTTAAAGGAAGATTGTGCCAATAGATCACCTTTAAATCATCATATACAGTATGTTGTTCAAATTATGGCTGGTACTACAAAGAAACTAATAAAGGGTTACTAAGAGCTAGTAATTGGTCACAGTGGGAAACGATTAGATTTGAATTCCAGGACATTCCGTGACTGAATCCTGGGCCAATTTTAGACGTTTAATTTAAGCATTTTATATACATGGCTGCTTTTATGTCGCCAACTCTCTCCAACCCCCCCCCCCCCCCCGATTTCACACAGACACACACACACACACACACACGCACACACACACACTCCCTTTTCACCTTTGTCAGCGCGTGAACAGTTGGGGGTCGCGGGTGCATTTAAGTGCGAAGCTCGCTGTCAAAGCGCCAGTGTTTCACTTCCAGTCTGTGCTAGAAGGACTACGAACTTCAGAACTTCTTCGGAGCTAACCATGACTTCTGTTCTTGCCTCCTGCTTCCTCTGCGCGCTCATTCTGGCACTGACAGAAGCCTTTACGCACGACGACATGAAGGATTCCCTGCTGAAAAAACTAGGACTCAGCGAAGTTCCTCAGATTCATAAGCGGGACCTGGAGAACCTGGTGGTACCGGCGCACATTAAGAACAAGTACGTGTCCATGCTGAAGCTGCACCACGAAAGGAGGCGCCGCTCTCTTCCCAGTTTGGCAGGGATTTTACGCGGCATCCCGGGTAACGCAGGTGGGTTTATTTATTATTATTATTATTATTATTATTATTATTATTGTTGTTGTTGTTGTTGTTGTTGTTGTTGTTGTTGTTCCTTTAGAATAGAATACCTATAGAATATAAATTTGCGCGCAATGTTTAATCTTATTGGCAACACGAAGTCGATTAGGTCGTTAAGTTAATAGGTGTTATTTCTTTTAGACATCTCTGGGGAGTTCGTGTATTCTGACACGACCCGTCAGCGCGTGGTGTTCGAGATGAACTCAAGGATTCCGGACAACAGCGAGGTGACCATGGCCGAGCTGAAGCTGTATAAGAAAGCGTCGCACAAGCGATCCATGCCCGAGAGGAAGGGTCAGAGGCCAGTAAACAACGCGCGAGTCAGCATTTACTGGGTGGATATGCTCGGGAACGGCTCGAACCGCACTTCCCTCGTCGATTCCAGGTAGGCCGAGAGCGCACACGCCATGTGTCGCTATGAATCATTTCCTATCACTAGTGCACACGTTTTCTGTCACGCGCACCGACGCTCACTGTGCGCGCACACGTTCTCTCCAGGTTGATTCCCATCCATGAAGCGGGCTGGAAAAGCTTCGATGTCACGCAGGCTATACATTATTGGTCCAAGAGTGAGCGGAACGCACCCATGCACCTGGAGGTGTGGATCGAGGGCGAGAGACCCGGCAGTTACGCGGCGGAAATGGCCAAGAACGTCCAGTTTACCACTCAGGAGCCGAGCGACATCCTGGGGAAACCCGAACTCGTCCTCTACACACTTAACCTTGAAGAGTTTGGGTAAGCATGGAAACATTTCTGTGTGTCAGTCTCAAGAAAATGTGTGTACTCTACCAGATTGCTTTAGTCTGAATTATAAACTGAAGTGTGCCTCTGAAAAAATAATGCTAAACTATAAACCTTTTCTTGTTGCTGGTTTGGTATCCTCACGTGTATATTTCCTCTGCCTTCCACGTAGAAGTACGCATAGGTAAAATATACAGAAGATAAAAGTACAAAAAGTGTAGCTATTTACATCCACAATTTTGTTATATTTGAATGCAATTATGGCATATTACATTATTACATAACCAAACATTTAACCAACTTCATATTGTATAAAGTATTTATATAGCCATGTACAGCTTTAATTTTTACGCATTTATTTACTAGAGCTCTTTACTTACATATGTAGACTACATATTCTTCTTCATTATTATTATTATTATTATCATTATTATTATGTCTAAAAATATGAATGCACAATGCTCTATTGATCAAATATTCACTTCCCTCCTTTCTCTAGTTCACACGGCGACTGCGAGCCAAACAAACACAAGGACGTGTGCTGCCGTGAGGAGTACTTCATTAATTTCCGCGCTCTGACCTGGACGCAGTACTGGGTGATCGAGCCTGCGGGGTACCAGGCGTTCCGCTGTGCGGGGGGCTGCAGGCAGCCACAGCGAGGGCTTTACACTTACGGCCAGAGGAAATGCGCGGTGGTGGAAAGCTCCCCGCTGCCAATGATGTACCTGGTGAAGAAGGGCGATTACACCGAAATCGAAGTGGCCGAATTTCCGAACATGATCGTGGAGGAGTGCGGCTGCGCCATGGACAACACCTCCCTTGTGTGACCCCAAAACCCCCGTTCCAGACGCACAGTACTTACAGCTTCTATTAAGCTTGGACTTTTTTCTTTTCTTTCTTTCTTTCTTTTTGTATGAACATTGGCCTCTGGCCTGGCTGAATGACATCAAGCACTTTGTATATTAACTTTGTATGTATTTGGTGTAATTAAACGTATTATTATTATTATTATTATATTTTTTAATTATAATCATTTTTGCATTGGCAACCGGTACGACGCCGCATTAAACACTGGAATTAATTAGAAGTTATATTTTGGACTGCGTTTTCACTGTGTTAGTGTATGAAGTAAACTATTTTTCACTCTCTGTGTGTGTGTGTGTGTGTGTGTGTGTGTGTGTGTGTGTGTGTGTGTGTGTGTGTTCAGTTGGATTACAGCTTTGGTTATTGCAGTGTTTGTGTTTGCATGGAGCGCAGACTGTTGGCACACAAGTCCATCACAGCTTTGTTTACTCTGTTTTACATACACGACCTGCACAGCGTGCACCGGAGCACTATATTTGACATTTGAAGAGGGAAAAAACGTCAACTGTCTTTTAAAACTCTGGCAAGAGGACTATGCTCGACGTGAGTGACGTATAACGACGTGTAACGTAAGAGTAGACGTGAATGCACACGGGCTGCAGGGTGTAGGCTGCGCGTCAGAAGGATCCGTTCAGGCTAGTTCTCTCTAAGTGTGGTGAATTTGCGCACACACGTAGATCACTAAATGGAAACGCTAGCAGCATGCTGAAAATAGGGCCAAAAACATTAAAGTTTTTGCGCTTGAGTAAAGTATGAAGGTTGGCAATACAGAACATAGTCTAACAGCAACTCATTTATCAAAATGAAAACCACCATTTTTAATCATACCTTGAGAGATTTGGAAAATAACATGTTATTTAATATCAGATTTGTCATATAAGATGAATTCGGGTACACTATACCGTATGGGCAAAAAGTATGTGGACACCTGCTCATCACACCCATAGGCAATGTGGTTTTCCCCAAAACCTTTGCCACATAGTTGGAAGCACACAATTGTATAGAAAGTCTTTGTATGCTGCAGCTTTACAATTTCCCTTCACTGGAACTAAGAGGCCCAAACCTGTTCCAGCATCACAATGCCCCTGTGCTCAATATGTTCAACAAACACATATGGGTGTTACTGGCCCAAATTTAGCATATTACCCAAAGACACTTAAAATTCAACATAGAAGCAAATACTCACATCTGTAAACCCAGTTGGAGATAGAAAAAAAGACACCAGCCGTGAGTGAGAAGCAAGGGTCCAGATTTTATTTCCACCTCACGAGATCTACATCAATAAGAATTCTCAGAAGTGATCTGACACCTGGAGCTCAAGCTCCAGTATTTATATTGGATTTACACAGTAGATAACCAATATATTTTAGAAAGACTATGATATCAATACCAATAGGGTTAAAAAGAGCTTATCTACATTACCATGATGTTTAAAAAAAAGGCTTACCAAATTTACCATCATGTTTAAAAAAAGGCTTATCAAATTTACCATGATGTTTTGAAAGAGGACTTTCTGACTACCATTAGGATTGAAAGTGGGAGAGAGAGAAAACAATTTACAGAGACCTTGGTCTAATGTTGTTTCTCATAATGTTATGTGTGTGGGGCCTTTGGGTGTGTTATGTCTGCACGCCCGCCCTTGACTGTACGAGAGTGTGTGTGTTTCTCAGCCTGCACTCCTCAGCTCTTATATTTCTTTGTGACTAATAAACCATAGTGTGTTACTCTTAAAGATCTTAAAGTGTGAATCCAATTCGTCAATATCCGCCTAATACCGCTTCTGTGTGTCTCTCCTTTACTGGAGGGGCTGGATTTGGATCTGAACACTATCAGCTTGCGCATCTCACTGCTGACATCATAGTGCTACTTGACATTCTTCGCAGCACCCCCTCTGGAAATGGAAATGCGGGGTTCCCCCCCTCTCAGATACAGAATCCACCCCGCGAATGTGTGTATTGACGCCTCTACACAAACAAACCCTCTGCCTGACCCTCCCTCCAGCTTTCATTCTGAGGATGATATCGCCTTCTCTGATCTGGGCTCTGACCATTCTTCCCTCTTCTCACCTGTCAGTCCGCCGTACTCTCAGTATTCTCCTTATTTCACCCTTGCTGGCTATCCCATGTCCCCAGGACACCCCCCATTTTCTTCCCCCTACCGCTCTCCTCAGGATTACACACCCACCAGTCCTGTGAATTTTCAATAAAATTACATATTACTTATAATGACATTTATTTCATGTCATTTTTATCCACAACAGTGTGATGGTCAGGTGTACAACATTTGAGCATATAGTGTATATTGGGAAAATTTAACTTAACTGTATGCTACTAAGCCCTTGTGGTGGAACTGATGATAGAAGTGGCATGACTTAATTCATGTAGCATCATATGAAAGGGTGTGGTCAGCATGAAACAAAGGTTAATCCTATGCTAATGACATATGTTATAAATTATTTCAAATAAGGCATGTTTTTATAATTTATTGAGTTTCAAAATGTCCTAAATTTGGCACAGCATGGTACAGTTTAATACAATAAGCGGAGAGAGCTAAAGTGAAGTGAGATAATGGGTTGCCAAATTTCAGCAAAATGTTCAGCCCAACTACATCTCACCACACAAAAGACTGAAACTAGCTCAGAAGATTCAGCCATTGGATAATGGATAAATGTTTTTCTCAGCCTATGTTCTGACATAATGAACTCCACAATCCCCCTTTCTTTCTCCTGGTCTTTGAAATATATCTTACAACAGAAATGGTTCTGTACATCACAGACAGACTGTCTGCACTTAAACTATGCCAAATGTATTATAGTTGATTTCAGTCATTTGCTATAAAACAGTATCTTGGTGGTCGTAGAATATTTTTAAAGTATCCCAATTTGGCTAAAAACCCATAACCCTGTAATGAACTGTCCTGTCTACTGCTTCTTCCCCATTACATTTTAGAGACTGATATTAATGTTTATTTTATAATCGTTTTATGCCACTACCGTAAGAAATAAATAACAAAATGTAACTTGTAAAACCTTACAGCAGTGGTGATTTTTAATGAGTCTGTTCATACTGAATTTAAGGGGAAAATTGCCTATAAATTGGGAAATTAGTGAAGAAACATGGGGCTTACCAGAAACACAGTGGGCATTCAGTCAGTTAGCCCTACTATCTGGGGAAGGCCAGGAGAGAAACCTGATGTGGTCACCTCAAGGCTCGATGCATTGTGCTTTCTGATACTTTTCTGCTCACCACAGTTGTAAAAATGAATGAGTTAATATAGACTTCAAATCAGTCTGGTCATTCTCCTCTGATGTCTCTCAACAACAAGGTGTTTCAGCCTGCAGCCCCTCTGCTCACAGGATGTCTTTCACACCATTTTTGTAAACTCTAGAGACTGTTGTGTGTGAAAATCCAAGGAGATCTGCAGTTTCTGAAATACTCAAACCCACCCATCTGGTAACAACATCCATGCCACAGTTAAAGTCAGAGATCACACTTTGTCTCTATTCTGATGTTTGATGTGAATATTAACTGACATTCGTGACCTGTATCTGCATGATTGTTTTGCATTACACTGCTGCATTACACCTAAGAAAGTCTATGGTGCAAGCAGTGATAAAGGGTTTCTCAAACATTTGACCAGCTCCCCCAAATGCCCCCAAACTACATTTGTTAAATTTTACATTTACAAATTTTAGCAGTACTGTAAACAGCAAGTGACAAAAACCAAAGGACAACTCCTTGCAGAGTTAACTTCTCAAAGTCAAGTTGTTGTTTGAATAAATGCATCTCTTTCTGCTGTCAAATGATACATAAGGAATAAAAGGAGATCATGTTATAAGAAATCAGTCTGGCTGCAAGCAACATTGTACACACACACACACACACACTTCACTGGGATTTTAAAAAAAACAAAAAAAAAAAACAAACAAACTGCAAAACATTGACCATACACACACAAAAAAACAAAAATCCAGAAGACTGTTCTTAAAACCGTATGCAAATTCCATAGTGAAAACACAGGCATGCTTAAATTAGTGTGGTGCAGAATGTGACCTTCATCCTACAGAAGGTGCTGCAAATAACTCCCATATGAACGTTTCGCTATTCAACCGATTTTGCCCAAAATGCATAAACATTTGGAAGCACAGGAGGACTGGTGAAGTAAGGCAAACAGCACCACCGGAAACCGTTTCATATATTTATTACAGCCTTTAACTCCATGGACACTGTTGCAATATCAAACTAGAACAGGTTAACCTTGTAAGATAAATAGCACAATACAAAACTTTATAAGTAAATCAAAGGACACTTAATGCATCAAGCCACAATGCCTTAAACCCACTCAAGTAAGATTCTCAACTCTCATGCTCTTCCAGAAGTATATTAATACAGTATTTATAGGGAAAAGGCCTAATTTAAAGGGGAAAGAAATGCCAGTGTGGTATACCTGTTTAGTATGCGCAATGGTTAAGCACAAACTTGAGTATGGTGTGAGTTTTCTAATTAGTTAATAAAATAGCTGCCAAGATATTGGTGGTCTTTTTCCACCACATACCGAGAATTGCACCACTCAAAGACAAAAACATTCATACACAAAAGAACAAGGCTGCTAAGTAACAAGATAATCTTGGTACTGACAGACTTTTGTCCATGATAAATTTTTGTAACCAGCTGCAAAAGAAATAATATTCCATCAGTGGCTACATACTGGTCAGTTCTACATGTTCTACTCCTCCCTGTACACACTCAAAATAAAATGGTGTAATGGATCTGCACTGAAATGGACACTCAATAGATCTTTATACATCAATTGGAGTGTAATGACATGCTTGACATTTCTATAAAGCAGGTAAAACTTTGCTTGGCCAGTCAGAAGAAATTGTTTCCTACAACGAGAAGCATGTAGGCCTATAGTACACTTAAGAAGTTGCAGTTTGTGTAACATATTGCAAGGTTACTAATAAAGTAGTGCTTGCACTAAAAATATCATTACGGGGCTTATGAACAGACCTGATCAATGTGGTGCGAGTATGTGACAAAAATCCCCAATATGAGTAGGATCAGTGCCTCTGTACAAGGTATCTTTCAGACATAACCAAGTTTAAGAATAAGCTCAGAATTTCTCTTAAGGTTTCATATTCTAAAGCCCAGAAGGGCTGGAGATAAGTGAAATCAACTTCTTCAAAAGACTAACTTATTTGATGTAGCTTGTAGAAGTGGAAGAAAAAACAAAGATAAAAAAAAACACAAAAAAAAACAAAAAACAAAAACCACCCAAGTTGTACAAAAGCAATAACCCATTTATTGTAAACCTATGGAGTTTTACTTGTACATATTGGACTGAAACACAAAATGACAGGAAAAGTAACGAGTTATGGGTAAAATAGAATGTTTTTCTGACGAACAAATAGGCTTTCTGCTGCTAAATCACTACAACTGCCTATAATAGCCTCTAAAATGCGACCATGAGATCTGCCATGATCCTTAAACAAAAACATACTTGCAAAATAATAATTTACATTGAGTAAAAATGACAATAAAATCCACAACTCTGAAATTCAAAAGCATCCCATGCAGAACAAACAAAACAATGTGGTTCTTGCATCAATATATCAAAACATGAGGTCTAAAATAAGGAGAGAGGGAGAAAGTTTTTTTTACAAACGGGTATGGAAAAGGGAAGCCCTCACATCTACAGGGGACCTGATGTTGGGATGTGGAATGCATGTCCACGTGTAAATTATCTTAAAACACGTTTTATTCTCTTTTTTTTTTCTTTTTTTTTTTAAAAGACAGTAAAAGTAGATAATTTGGGGCTCTGCAAGTCCTCCACATGCCACCAGTCTTTAATACAAAAGCCCGCTTAGTAATATCCTGGGTGGTACTGCTGACTCCATGGCTTCTGGTTCCAGAACTAAGGGATTAAGAAAGAGATCTAGTTAATCGTAATCATAAGAAAGAAGATCAATACAGTCAGTTATTCTTCTGGCTCGAATTGAATTTACTAGTTAAGAATCAGAGGCTCTCGTTTACAAAGCAGTCCTTACAACGGGTGTGCTTTTAAATGCTTACCCCCTGCTGCCAGCTCTGATTGAAGGCTTGGGCTTTATTCATGCCAAAGTTTCCATTCCTGTTGCCAAATCCACCACGATTCTGCTGGTTTCCTCCGCGTCCACGGAATTTCTATAATCAATCAAACATTCACACCTTACATATGTGCACATGAAACTAGTTTACTTTAAGATAAACTACAGAAAGGATCTCTGCATGTCAGCCAGACTTACCTGGTTGAAATTGCCCCTGCTGGGTCCACCACCGTGTCCACCCCCACGGTTCATGTTGCCCCTGTGCATTGGCTTTCCACGGTTCATGGCTCCACCTCTGTTCGAGATGCCACCCATGCCACCTCTTGCAGGAGCTCCTCTAGGCACCATGCTTCTATTGGGGGGTCCTCCAGCACCTCGGCCAAAGCTGCCACGGCTTGGGTAGCCACCTCTAAAGGCAGGAGGTGGCAGAGCGCCTCGGGGCGGCCGATGGAAGCCTCCACGGGGACCAGGCACTAACAGAAAACAGTAAATCAGTATCCTGGAAGAACAAGGTATTCAGACCTTGGGTGCAAGGAGATAGCACTGGCTGAGGAACCAAAAGTCCTGGGAGTGGAGTTGGACCAGACCCTATAAACCTAACCCAACCCCTGAGATGATGCACAAACAGAACAAACAGACTTCATCCCCTGGACATCTGGTTCTGCACTGATGGGCACCGGAGTCAAACAGCTCTGCCTCAAGAAGATAACTAGAACCCTAACAAGTGTCTCATTTAAACCCAGGCGACCTCATTTGTTACTTTTGGAAAGCATTTCTCCCACCACTCATGTGACCCGAGTGTCATTATGAGAACAAAGAACAGATCTGTTTTGGGTCAATTTGACACATTTCCACATTTGAGATGTCTGAAATACTGGTTAATCTCATTCCGGTTGAAATTCATTGATTTCCTCATTTAGGGTCATAAACTTGTATGCAAATATTTCTTCTTATGGCTTGTCTTGGACAAGCCATACTGTTTTAAGCTGTTCTTTGTGTGTATTTAAACTGTGGAAGTAATTTTGACCCATGACATAATGGATGAACCCCCACCCCCTGACATAATAGGAGGGTTAAAATTAACCCTCAGGAGTATAAGAATTTTGGAACATTTTGCAATAGATGTGGTTTTGCAGTATTATACCGCCTTAAACATGTTTTTACCTCAAGTGTTTGGTAAAGCTCAGCTTTCAGAAAGTATATTATAAAGCAAACAGCCCATGACTACACACTCATGGTCTAAGAGATGTAATGCTCCAGCAGATGTCAGTATAGAGGTTGGTATCAAATGCTTCAACTTAAGCATTGTTAATCCTAAAGTAGGGATGTCACGAGAACCGATACTTTGGTACCAAGTCTCTACCAACATTCTTAAAACGTGACGGTACTTGTTTTTCTGGAGCAACATTGGAAACGATTCTAATGGAGGTATCGCAGTTGCAATTATTCCGGACCTGAAGGGGGCAGCAAATACGCGCAAGTGTTTTAGTCGGTCCAAGTGGTGAAGAACACCACCTACAAGCACACAGGAAAAACTACAGAAGTTTAGCTCCACCACAACTCGTTGAGGAGAAAGGTGCTATGGAATATAGAAATACTTCACATTCGAGGCAGAAGACAAACAGAACTGATGCTCTGAAGCCGGTGCGCAACAGATGCAATCATTCATTAAAAAAAAAAAGCAAGGAAACACCTGAAAGATGGTCCTATATTATGTTTGAGGCAGCTGGGATTGTGGCCATGAAACCAGCTAGCGTTATGATCCATGTAATGTTTGCGATAGCCAGTTATTTGTTAACGACGCTAAAGCATTGCAATGTTATAAACTACCTCCTAATGGGCCACCATGCATCGCCATTCAGCCCGTGTCCTGTCAGCAAAATGTAGCCTAATGTCATAATGATTATTCACATGTTCATGCTTTTAATAAATCTTTTTGCCTGCAACCATATCAGCAAATTTAAACTAATGCTTGCATTCAGAGTATAAGGGGTGTGTGCGTGCTTAGGAGTGCACCTCCACTCATTGTCAGACAGTGTTTGATAACTAAAATACCACCTCTCTCTCTTTTTGCCAGTATCAGTCAGAGGAGGATGACCTCCAGGAGAGTTTTTAATGAAATTTTAAAATTTATTTTATATTTAAACCACACCGTGGTATCAAGTACCGTGTACTTTTGGTGGTATCGGTACCGACTACTAGGACTACTAGTGTATTAAATATCCAGATGCCAGGCCGCACATGGTCTAGTATCTACATTTAAAACATGGCTACAAATTTGATCATACATCAAGAGGAGAAATGTATGCTTAGGAGAAGGTGATGTCCTTACTTCCTCTGAAATTGCCACGATTCTGGAAACCTCCTCTGCCCCCTCGTGGAGGGCCACCACCCCTGTTGAACTGGCCTTTGCCCCCTCGGCTACGAGCACCACCTTTCTTGGGTGTGCCTTGGTTAGGCTTCTTCTCTGGAGGTAGGGCACTCTTGCTCTCCTCTTTGTATTGCTCCAAGAGCTTGGTAGCCTCCTCCTTCTGCAGTTCCACATACGTGACCTCTGAGAAGCAGTCGCCCACTTCTGGCAGTGTGTATATGCCTGTACAGGAGAGGCATCAAACTCAATTTCAGCTTGGGCCACATCAGCATTTGAAGAGCCAAAAATCAAGGGCATTGTGTTAACTAGTGCTGGACACTTCTTTTTATTGCAACACTCACACACACCCTTTTCTCAGCAAATTTATCTGTCACAAAAAATATGGCATTTTTACCTTACACTTTTAAAAACAAAAGAACACATCAAGGTAAAAATTGCTATAGTGATTAAAGACCACGCCAGACTACAGCGTAACTGACTGGTGACTACTGGACATCGTAATGCTATGCACTAGGTAGCTTGTTCACTGTCAATTGTTTTATTGCTGCACTGCTTGTACAGTTCTATTTGAGCCAATAAAAACAACCACAAGACATGTCATTCTTATGAAGGTATAATACAGTTTTATCCGAGTTAAGATTGAATGGCAGGTAGAACCTTATAATACTATGGTCACGAATGGTCAACCTGTATAGTTGTAGGTAGTGCAAATGCATTTCTGTTTTCCATTGCACTAATGAACATTATCGGCATATGTACACGTCAAGTGAAGAACAAGGGTCTGCCAATGTCGACGTTATGGCTCATCTACCACCACTGGAAAATACCTATGTGAAGCCTGGTGTTTTGTTTATATATGTTACTGTACTGAATTTACAGTGCTTATTTTTGTCTATTTCAAGATAGAGGAAAAAATAAGCACTAAATTTTCAGCACAGTAACAACCATGCTTCACACAGGTATTTTCCAATGGTGGTAGTGATTGGGAATCAATAAAATTCCTGTCCTTAAAGAGTTAGGTGTTCTTTCCATGAATAAGAAAATGATTGAGATATAGTAGCTTCTTTATTCAATAAAATTTCAACGACAGTACCCAGAACACTCCTTGTATTCAAATTCTGTACAGCTCACCCTTCATCTTTAGCACAGCATGCTCAGGGACATCTTTGCCATCAGTTTCGGCTTTCTTCTGAGTGCGCTCCTTGTAAGCCTCATCTGTGGGCAAGAGCACAACAGCTTTGCGCTGGAAGCCAGCAAATAGGCACATCTTCCTCCTCTGGGCAGCAGCAGAAACGTTGGTCTTGCAAGGGAGAAAGGCATGGAGTGGGTGAGCAAACATTACTACGCCAATAAACACACACAAAAAAAAGAAACCTACACAACCCTCAAACCTCTTGCCATCCATATGGGAACAACATGCCAACAGGCTCTTACCTGATCCAAAATGTAGTTCCTCTTCTTGCGGGCAGCAATCTCAATGAACTTTCCAAGGAAGAGAGGTGCACTTTGGGAGATGGCAGTGAGTTTTGCTGTGTCTTTGTTCTGTCGCTTCAAACTGTTAATCTGTAGATGGACAGAGATGTTTAGCCATATGCTTTACAACTAGTTCAAATAAAAAGACAGCAAAAGTTGCAGTAGTGCAATAGGAGAGATTACTCACCATCATCTTCTCCACAATGGTGTTAGTTCCCAGAATTGTGTATTTGCCAGGGTTCTCCTCGACATGTTTTGTCACCCACGTGGTCTTCCCTGATCCAGGAAGGCCAACCATGACAATAACCTAGACGATCAAATTGAAATAATATTAACAGGATACATAACGGCAGCGAACATGTCAAATTAAAAAAAAATAAAGTAAATTTTTTTTTACAAATTGACTTGCTGGGCTGTCGAAGTTACCTCGCAGTCTTTCTTGGTCTCAGGCCCCTTGGGTCCACGCACACGCTCATCCACAGCGATTTGCTGGAGGAAGGTGAAGCCCTCTGGCTGAGGAAAATACGGCGTCTCCTTCTGCCCAAAGTTAAACTCCACAGCACAGTTGTGGCAGAGGACATGGGGGAATAGAGCACGTCCAGCCAGAGCCTCTTTACTGGCTTTGAATGCCACGCCAAGGTCCTTCCCATTCTTAGAATATGAAATTTCAACTTCATCCCCATCAAAATTCTGCATGGAATAAACGGATAAACGTTCAATAAAAGCATAGACAAGAGGACGGTGCATTCTCGTAATCTATGTTTTGAAATACAAGGTACAAATCTTACAATAAGGCAGCCAACAACATCATTTTCATCGAAAGCCTCGCCGTAGTCTTCAGTCACACAATTTGTCGTCTTCTTCCCCTTGATAGCGAATGAATAAGAATGCTCCTCCTCACCTGGTGAGGATCAAAGACATGTTTCACCAGCCAGATAAATCACACATTAAAGTGGAGTAATACACTGGGGAAAGCACAGAATGGATCTGTTCTTTTCATGGCACACAAACCTAAATACTAGGCTTGGGACGACTAACAATAGAATTGGGAATCGCCGACAGAGCCCAACTAGAGATGCACCGATGTATCGACCAATAAAGGCAATCTGCCACTAGTTTAAAAACAGCCGATGATCAGAGTCTGTTATATTCTGGTCAATCAAAAGAGGGCGGGAAAACATCGAGTTCATGCTGTATGTAAAGATGACGTCTCGTGTGGAACGACGACAAAACTGCAGTTCGTAATCTCTGTACTGCTAAAATTTTTATGACACAGAAGTTTTGGAATCAAGTCAATTCCCCCCAAATTAAAGGGCCAGCACACCATTTTGACTTAAGTTGAAGATACATAGACAAAAAAGTGTATGTATATATCACATAAGAATATATTTGTAGAGAAGTACATTTCATATACAGTTAATGCTAATATATAAAGTTTATATTATATTTTACCAGTTTGATGTTCAGTTTCAAAGAATTCAGTCAATGTTAATATGAATTAATAACATTGAATAAGTTAATAAATCTACTTTAATCTTCAGAATTTAGTTCATGTTAATTTGAGTAATGTGTGTTCTATTTACGAGACCAGTTACTGTGAAACAAATTGTTCAAATGGAGAGAATAAAGTTATTGGAATTTCTTTCAGAATTCTTTTAAATTAATCATTATTATAAGCTGAACAGATAAAGCTGTGAATGTCTTCATCTGCAAAACATGAACAGGGGATTAAATGAAGAAAAAGAGATGTTTATCAGAATGACTGTTATACAAGAACTGAATAAGTATCTCCACTGCTGTTCACCACAGAGCACATGCAAGTATGCATCATTTTATTCCAATTTTACAATGGCTTAGTTACAGCTAATAACTCATTAGATTTGTTTACGGTCCTTGTTTACGCACTAATGATGCATTACACACACCTGGCTACAGTGTTCTGGTCAGCTACTTACCTAGCAGTAAACTGCCATTAGCCAGGGACCAGCCAATCTGCACATCATGGACATCCATGTTTTTACTCTTCACATGCTTCACAGGGATCTTCTCAAGAATCTGCAGGTTTCACAATTACGCGTCATTCAGATGCTCGACTTACTCTACAGAGAGATTGTGCATATGCAGTGTATGAACTGATGCGATCCCCACCTTCATTTCAATGCAGACTTTGCCTTTGCTCACACCATAGGAAGCTCGGCCACCTGCCCAAAGGTAGGCAAAGCTCTCCATTGTGAGTGAAGTGGCGCTGTAGCGGTCTCGTGACACTTTGAAGTGTAGGTCACAGTTGTCTACGCAAACAAAGAGATATGAAACTCACGAATGTGCACACACCTCTACACAAAAGGTGTCGAGTGCGCATACAGAAACATAACTCACATGGGTCCAGACACACCAGAGTATCATCAAACTCCTCATCCTCTTCCTCCAGAGGTGGCAGGGGAGATTTGGCCCTGAAACAGACGAGGCAGAACCATTAAACACAAGATACAACGGGCTAACCAGCCCTGACTGGAGTGCACTGGCACAACAATCCAGGTAAAAGGACTGCCTCTGCCACAGCAGGGAGATTTAAACTATTATTATTATTTTTTTTAAATATGGACATCATTATGGCAGGACACAAGACTTAGCTTGGTTTTGCACAGGAAGGGGCTTTAAGGGCTAATTACACAGCATGGGTTCGAATATTTAAAAAAAAAAAAAAAAAAAAAAAAAAAAAAGTGCTTCATTGTTACAGAAACAAATAAAACAGATAAAGGCTTTCATCACTGATCAGCATAAACATGATTTTCAAGGCTGTTAAATTATTAAAAAGCCCTCTGGTATATTTATATACCCAAGCTGTGTCTCATGTAGGTCATGATGAGCCAAATACTTACACAGAACTGGACCCCTACAGAAGGTAGGTGTGAAACGAATCAATTTTAAGATCTAAGCATTGCAATGGAGGAAAATGTGTACAATTCTAATATGCCGTATAAATCAAATATCATACTCACCCGTTTAACAAGCAAGAAATAACCTACCACCTTACCTTCCTTCACGCACACAAACGCACACACCCAAATTAAAAACGAAACCAATACCAAAAAATACAAAGACAGGGAACGCAATTACAAATTTAACGTCCAGAGAAAAACATACAAACAAATTTTTTTGAAGAAACAATCCTGCAAGAGAACATTAAGTCAGAGAACAACTAAAATGTGCAATGCATGCAAGCCACGAAGAATGAACGCGGGAACATTGCTACAACGACCCCATCCCGCTCGTTATCTCCCGCATGTGGTTCATTACCAGAACACCTCGATCGCCACAAGGCATGCGTTCGGCTACATGACACGCTGAAATCTGGACATAACGCCCCTCGTCCCTTTGAGCCAAAGGGGTGCTTTCACAAATGCGTACAACAATGTCCCTGCCAAACAATATGAGGAACAATGACATGGTTTTAAAACTTAAATCCAAATAAAGATGTAGATTCTGCAGTCTTCAGACATATTACACAAAAGTACTGCAAGGTAAGGTTTTTTTTTTAAAAAAAGAATAACCCTCAAATTATTTATAAGTTATTAAAGAGGGTGTTTTTTTTTTATTATTATTATATTATTAGGTAAGGCATTGGCTCTTAAAGCCAATACATATTAAAAGTGGCACTTCGGGGATAATGAAGGCCATTACTCCCATCCTTACCGGCTGTATTTGCTTTCTTCAATAAATTCAAAGTAGCCCCTTCCATGTTCCTCTCGGCGTCTCTTAACACCCTTCTTATTCTTCTGATCAGCACTGATGTCTTTGTCCGCATCTCCTTTGAAAATAAAACAAACAGTGATGAAATGCTCAGGCGTGTTGGACCCTGGTTAAGGGTGGTCCACACATCCGGGAGCTCTCAGAGGCCTCCTTCCCACCCCTTTACTTAAGTATTCAGATGACCACCTCTGATGAGTTAAAACAAACAAACAAAAAAAAAAGATAAAGAAAGAAGTGTATTCATGCTCTAGATATAGCAAGGTGAGAAGCCCATTCTGGTGAAATATACCAGAAGAGAAGCTTGACATTACATTTCAGATCATATGAGCAATGAGGAAGAATAGTTTCATATTTACATTTAATCTTACACTGTGTCCCCCTCCCACACAAAAGAAAGGGAGAATTATACACGTGTATGAATACACCTATAAAAGGTTTTATAGTTTCATGACCAGTTACTTACATGCTGATCATTTTTCCAACTCAATCTGAAGAGACGCGTTACCTAACATGACCTCGCAAAGGAAGCGGTTAGCTTTAGCCTGCTAGCTGATCTGCTTAATCAACATACCCGCATTATATAAATATACTTATACACACACAGAAAGAGGGCTAACCACTTGGAGGTAAACTCGAGGCTACAGTCCTGCACCAAAACCGAAGTACACGCTTAAATCCTCCAAGTGGTCTATGCATAACAAAATAGCAAGTGATGCCAGACCAAAAAAAAAAAAAAAACCAACAAAAAACCCACCATACAGGTTCCTCACCAGCACCGCCGCATAATTATGAAATAAGCGCTCTAGTGACCGAATAAATCTCTTTAAAACGATGAAAAATAACCCGTACAAGAAAGTTCAATAATAGCCTTGCCAAAAACAAGAGTCCAATGGACGCCATTGCGTTAGCGCTCTCTCAGTCTTTCTCTCTTGGTCCATTGTCCCGGGAGAACGGCTAATAAACTAGCCTAGCATAAACCTGACCGTATCCGAGTTAACCTTACGAGGCTCGCTAATAAAGACTGCGCCAAAAACCCTGCTCAATAAGAGCAAGAAACTCACCTAATAAAATAAAACACGACACCAGTAAAATAAAGTTAAACAAAACCGCCGAGAAGCCGCCTGTCATATGCTAAGCTAAGCCTTTTTCATACACCGAGCGACAAAGCCGCTAAACCAATCATAGCGTTAATCATAGCGTTCGGTAGCAGCTTGAAACCCATTTCACAGGCACTCACCCTCAGTCGGCTGCGACTCTTGCTCACCATCTTCTTCGTCGATTTTGTCAGCGGCGTCGTCGTCGTCTTCCTCCTCGTCGTCGAACGCTTTGTCTATCTCAATCCCGGCGTCTCCATCTTCCTCCTCTTCGTCGGCCATTTCGTCGTCCTGCCCAAGGTCCTCCTCGCAGTTGCCCTGTGTGCTCTCCGGCACACCGCCGCCTCCATTTTCCTCCTCGGCCTCCATGTTCTCGCCCGCAGGCTCTTCGTCCTCCTCCAACTCTTCGGCCATGCATTCTTGTTCGACCTCAGCGGCATGCCCCTCGGCGCCATTTTCCTCCTCTTCATCTTCCGCATCGAGCGCGGCGTCTCCAGCTTGGGCCTCGGCATCGAGCGCGGCCTGTAACCGGTCCATGAGCTCGGCCTTCAAGCCCTTGTCCGAAAGCTGACGCTTTTTCAGCTCATCCTTAAGCTCGTTCACCTTCAGCTTCTTCACGTTAATTGAACTCATGTTTTCCGTTGCTTTAGAAGTAGAAATGATTGTAGTGGTTCGAACGTAAAATGTTTCTTTCGCGCCTCAGGATAACAATGAACAGCCTGCTTCAGTATCTACAGCGCCGAGTCGCGTTGATCCTCGACCGCGCCAATGGTCGTAAAATCCGCTCCCGCTTTGGCAGCGCTGGGCGGAGCCACACTTTTAAACACGCCCACAATTACGACATCTCCCTCCTCAAGGCCTGAATACTGGTTGCTGTGGTCCGCTCGTGCACACGCAAATGAGAAATTACTTATTCATAGGTGTAGTTTTAGTTTTTTTTCCTGGGTTTTAGATACATGAAAAATATGACTAAGAAGACCTGCATATTATACACATTAATGTCGAAATTTCTGCTGCTGATGTTATATTTACTTAGCGATTTATTTTGCCTTGTGGTCTCTATTTGTTTGTTTGTTTGTTTCTATTTTTTTTTTACCTCGTTTTGTATCCTTAGCCTATATTACCTGTTCAGAATGTCTTATTGTCAAATTGTATGCTGCCTATTTTTGCTGTGTGTATTTGAGATGCAAACAGAGGCGAACCTAGATTATGTGGGTGCCCCAGGCAAAATAAATGCATGGGGCCCTTCTGACAGATTTTTGTTGTTATTAAGTCTTCAAGTTATGCAAAGATATAATTATACAATGTACATTTAAAAGTGGTCAAAACACATCTAACACAACATCTAGTGTTCCTTTTTTACATCTTCATAATGTGTTTTACAAATAGGAAATCAAACCTCAGTGAGGAAACAAAATGTCCATCATTAAACATTTAACAGTACATTATCATCTTAAAAACTCTGCTTACGAGCCTTAGCTAAAGCGAATGCTGCCACTATGTCCTCGATAATCAAAACTTGCTAACCCTAGCTAACTATTAGGCCTACCAATATTTCATCTTGCAAATAATAAGGTGAAATTAAACTGAAATTGCTCAACAAGATGTGGGTTTGTTTGTCTTTAGTTATCCTTAATTCATTCATCATTATCTCCATCAATTGCCTTTGTCCTCTTTCCTCTTTTCCTCCTCTTGTTTTGTCTTGCACTTCTGGCTGCCAGATAAGTAAGTCATCTTCATTTTCAGGAATAGACCCCTTACACATGACATCACGCTACTTCCGTTCTGACTCAAAGCAGTGTACGGTTACTTCCACCAGCATAGTGGAACTATGGAGTTTACCCAATCTCTTCTACATCTGCCAGAAATACATCTAGATCATGTACAACGACTTGTAATTTTCACTTATGACACGTTCTAAACTGATATAGGATACATATTCTTCATTGAGCAGTACCTGTTTAATAATGAAGGGAAGCATTTTGGTATTGTCCAGCCCAGCTTACGTTAGCGGTGGAGTTTGGATAATGGTAGTTGTTAGCTTTCTCTTCTGCAAATAGAAAGTCTTTAAGTCCTTGTTCTTGATTGAATTTACTGTAATACAGACAGCAAACTCTTGCTGCAATCAAGCAAAATCCCAGTGTAGCTCCTGTCTTGGATGAAGTGTCCGACTTGTCGCTGCTTCGACGCCCGAGAACGAGCAGCACCGAGCCGGACTCTTCACCCCGGAAACACTGCTGTCCGGCTCCTGGTCATTATTGAACATATAGTGAATGACACCCTGATGGTGATGCTGAAATAGGATTTTGCTCAGTTGCAACAAAAAATGAGTGCTTCATTATTATTATTTTGCTTTAAACACGCTAAGGCCTTAAGCTAAGCTAAACTAATTAGCACTTGTGTTTTGCCACAGGTAGATAGCCCTGCACACACTGCTTCTCCTTCATCTTGTAGTATTTGATGCATATATACACTGGTGAATTTTATTTAAGATCATCTCCCTCCAGAATGTTTAATTTTAGCAGCAAGAAAACTGTTTTGTTGTCAAAAGTGGAATGTTAGTTGCACCACCCATGGTACTATGGCAACCTAACGTGAAACAGAAGTACATATACACTGCTTTGCAGAAAGGTGGAGGTTTTCTGACATCATTGTGAGAAGGGTCTATTAAAGCTCACATGACTCAAGTGTGAAGGGGTACACTCTTCGTGTGCAAGCATGAGCAGAAACGAGTCTTCAAAAAAAAAAAGGCTGTTGCTGCACATTATTTTAAGATTAAGATGAATAAATGAAGGTCAGTCTTTCACTTACTTCTAGGACTAGGACTTACTTTGGATCACTGTCTTGCTGCATAAACCAGTTGCGCTTGAGTTTCAACTTACGGACTGAAGAACGGACATTCTCCTTTAGGATTTTCTGGTAGAGAGCAGAATTCATGTTTCCCGCAATTATGGCAAGTTGCCCAGACCCTGAATCAGCAAAGCATCCCCACAGCATCACACTTCCACCACCATGCTTGACCATAGGTATGATGTTCTTTTTGTGGAATTCTAGGTTTGGTTTATACCAGATGTAACAGGACCCCTGTCTTCCAAAAAGTTCCACATTCAATTCATCAGTCCACAGAACATTCTCCCAAAAGGTTTGAGGATCATCAAGGCGTGCTTTGGCAAAATTCAGATGAGCCTTAATGTTCTTCTGGGTTAGCAGTAGTTTTCACCTAGCCACTCTTCCATGGATGCCATTTTTTGCCCAGTGTCTTTGTGATAGTGGAGTCATGAACAGTGACCTTTATTGATGTAAGAGAGGCCTGTAGTTCCTTTGATGTTGTCCTTGGCTCTTTTGTGACCTGCTGGATGAGTCGTTGCTGTACTCTGAAGGAATTCTGGAAGGTCAGTCACTTCTGGGAAGGTTCACTACTGTGCCGAATTTTTCCATTTGGAGACAATGGCTCTCACGGTGGTTCTTTGGAGTCCCAGAGCCTTTGAAATAGCTTTGTAACCCTTCCCAGACTGATGTATTTCAATCACCTTCTTCCTCCTAATTTCTGGATTCTTTTTTTCAATTTTGGCATAGTGTGTCACTGGGTAAGACCTTTTAACCAATGTTGTGCTGTTGAAAAAGTTCTATTAAAGTGTTGATTTTATTGAACAGGGTTTGCAGTAATCAGACCTGGTTGTAAACACTCCAGCTGAACCCCATTAGGAATGCAGTTTCGTAGATTTGGGAAATTAGTAACTATGGGGCAAAAACATTTTCACACAGGCCCAGATTATTTTTTTTTGCTTCAATAAATACACCATCCTTCAATTTTATATACATTTTTTATTTATCAGGGCCTAAATAACAAGTGTGTGTGGTCCTCACCAACTTCTATAAACAAACAAATAACCTCAGGTGGCTTCAAAAAAGACAAAAAGTAAACCCACATTCAGAAACCAGATGGGAAAAAACAAGTACACCCTTCCCACTTCCACAATCATTAGCAGCCAGGTGTTACTAATGAAACACACAAGATTTCAAGATTTCATTAAGAAGTGTGACTACCTCTATATGAGCTGAACCTTTGGCAGTTTGGTGTTCTGGAACATTCAGGTATGTATCTACATCATGCCAAGAAGAAAGGACATCAGCCATGACCTCAGAGAAGCAACTGTTGCTGCTCATCCATTTGGGAAGGGTTATAAGGCCATCTTCAAACAATTGAAATTCGCCATTCTACAGTGAGCAGGATGATGGAGACAAATGGACAAATGGAGAGCCACTGAGACAGTTGCCAATCTTCCCAGGAGTGAGATTCCCAGCACATTCAGTCCAAAGACAGACTGTTTAATGCTCTGAGATATAAAGAAAAACCCAACATCATGACCTACAGAACTCTGTAAGCACATTAAATGTTTATGACAGCTCAATCAGAAAAATAAAAAACAAGTTTGGCTTTCTTGGAATGAAAAAAAAAGCCCCTTTTCTCCAAAAAGAATATGGAGCATGACTTAGGTTTGCAATATTGCGTCTGAATAAACCACAAAGGTTTTGGAACAATATCTTTTGGACTGATGAGACCAAGGTGGAGATGTTTGGTCTTAATGCACAGCACACAGTGAAACCCAAACACAGCATAAATGAATGCCCTTCAACCTCAATGAACTGAAGCAATGTGGTAAAGAAGAAAACTCATACAGAAAATGTTTACTTCAAGTTATTGATGCTAAAGGTGGTTCTACATGTTCATTATTTTTTACTTATTATATCAGGCATCAAATGCTTACTAAGCGGTCGCAATGTCTGAGACAGTGGAGACAGGACTTGAAAGGACTAAGTTAGCCACAATGATTAATGTTAGCTCACTATTTAACAATTTCTCATAAACTATTTATTTAGAAGTACATGTACAACTGTGCTTGACTCTTATTTTTTGCATATGTCTGTGTAGTAATGTGCCAGGAGTGGTTGCTATGTTATGTTCTCCAAGCTAGCTGCCAACAAACGGCAATTATCATTTAATTAGCTTAGCCACAATCGAGCTAGCATTAATTAACTTCTGGCTTGCTCATTATGGATAAATATATTAATTAAAATGTACATCCTGAATTTATATGTTTCTGTAAACCTGCTTTGAGACAATGTCCATTGTTAAAAGCATTGTACAGATAAAATGGACATTAAATTTGAATTAATTGGCATTCACAAATGAACTGAAATTATATTGTTTGTCACAAAGAGCAAAATTTCTCTTATATTAAATATCACACTTTTTAATGTCATGTCCTGTGAATGGCCAGTGTGCCAAAAAAATCACACCGAAATACTGAACCAGGGAGAACTGGTTTCCTTCGGCATGGGTTGTGATTAATGCCCTTGTCTGTGGCTGTAATTTAATTGGGTACATTTTAATGAGGCTTTTGCATGTGGTAGATTTTACTTAAAATTTTGTACTACATAATATGCAGAATGCTAAGTTTACTCGCATTTCTCAAGGGTCTTTTTATTGTAGAAAATTAGGTAACTGGTGTGGATTTTTACCCAAAATCACAGATATCTGCAGTTGATAACTATATTATTACTATTATTATTATTATTATTATTATTATTATTATTATTATTATTATTATTATTTTAAATAAGTTATGCAATTAATGTGTTATATATTTATCGACCGCAGAAATAATTTTTTACAACGAAGAAGAGAGGTAGCCAACGTCTCATTGTGAATGAGCATCTCATACCGCATACCATGCGGTAACCAAAACAGACAAATCCAGATATAATATATTAATTTAGTATTAATTGTTGACTTTGTTAGCTAATATTTAATTAACTTCTGATTTATAAAGTACGTGTTGTTATTTTAAGATTTAAAATTCAGAGAAATTACATTATTATTATTATCTATTATCTATTATATCTATCTGATTGTTGAATATACAGTCAGTTGTATATAATAATGCTATAATAATATGCTGTATATAATATATAATAATGTAGGCTACTTGTGTGTCCTGTAGTCTGTGACCCTGACCTGTATAAAGAAGATACTGAAAATGAATGAATGAATGTTAAGAATAGATAATATATAATAGATAGATAATAGATAATAATGTAATTTCTCTGAATTTTAAATCTTAAAAAACCCTAACAACACGTATTATAAATCAGAAGTTACTTAAATATTAGCTAACAAAGTCAACAATTAATAATAAATTAATACATTATATCTGGATTTTTCTGATAAGACTCTTACAGGAGGTTTGTGGCGATTTCAGTTTCTAATAACTTTCTTTGGAATACTTTCAACACCACAGAATCTACAAAAAGTACAACAGTAGATTTGATTGAGATTAGTCTACAACAGGTGATTGACAGAAAACTGGTATGGTGGTAATATTTTCTTACCCATATCTACCTGTCGATGGGGGGCGCTATTTCTATATGCTAATGGTTGTAGTGAAGGGCACAAGGACTCACTGTACTGAATCGATTCTTTTGAACTACCAGTTTAAGTGAATTGAAATTTCCGACTTTGCGTCATCAGAGTAGCACCTAGTGACATCGTGTATTATCTACATGATTTCCAATTCAGTAATCTATATTTAAAGCTTCATACTGTCACGTTGTGTAGGTCACATAAAATAATTGAGATGATTTATAGTATGAATCTTGCATTTATGTGATAATAGAGTGGTGACAAACCAAGTTCACGCTTAAACCTGTAAAAAGGAGATTAACCAAAGTTTAATTTTTAAAAGCATGCCATATAGCCACACTGTATAAAACATAATGAAAATCACAACTTGGGCAGAACCTTTGCTTTGCAAATCGAAAAGAATCGTTTAAATGAATCGATTCTGTTTGTGAATCTCCCTTCAGTAGGCTATCTCACCATGCGGTAACCAAAACAGGTCCCAAGCTTCAGGTCTCCTGACAATAACTGGGTGGCACCCTTCTTCTGTACGGACTTGGAAAAGACAATGAAGGCGGAAAAACAGCGCTTCTTCTTCTTTGTTTTGTTTTGTTCACAGATTATTCACAGCTAAGCAAGCTAGTCCAGGGAAATTTATTACGCCTATCAATTTAATAATTAGCGTAACACAGTTCATTTGAGTTAAGTGAATATAAGGCGAGTCTCCGGGACTTCTCCGGGGGGGTGGGGTGGGGGAATGTCATGCAAGAGACTGATCACTGGAGTCTTCGAGTGAACATTTGAGTGCTTTTTTGGAGCTGGATGAAGCGCGTGCATCAAGGCACCGAGCGCAGGTCACTTTAAACACAGTTTCCGTGTTGACGCGCGTGCGGCTGCACCCACAGCCTTCTTCACATCACTCGAACTGAATAACCTACAGGTTACTGAACGGTACTTTAAAAGGGCGTCTTTGTATACAATGGGGTCTTCGGAAATAGCTCGGAAACAAAGATACGTAAGTATAAAGCTACGTGACGGGCACACGTGAATCTAACGCACCTAGTAAGATAATGCGCATAAAACGCAAGTACAGGTGGTGTTTCATACGGTTTTTGTTTGTTTGTTTGTTGGTGTTGTTTAATGACGCATAAGTGCATCCAGGCATGCACAAACATGTGGCTGTCTAACTTGGCTGGAGTGATGATATGTCCGATCTTGTGCATGTGACTGCCTCCAGCTTGCGCAGATGACCGGCACTAAGTCGCTCTCTCAGGCTCAGTTCAGCGCTGTGTGTGTCCCGCGCGCCGAGCGACTCTCTCCAGAAGGCGCAGGAGCTTCAGGAGCTTCCGGAGACTCAAAATCCCTCACAACCAAAAGCGAGAGACCTGTAACACCAGACGTGGCTCGTTTCTGTGAAGAATGCGTCGCTCGAGTGCTTGTTTTACAGGAACAAGCTCTGCGAGTGTTAAAGGATGGTCACTTTTCCCCCAGAGTAAGGACATCTCCACTATACCTACTCTCAATCGGTGTATTTGAGACACTATAACGTGAAGACATGTCTGTGCGTCACTGCTTTGCGCACACTGACAGTCCTCATACAACAGTTTCATGTGACATGGGACTGACACACACTTTGTAATTTAATCTCCATTACACATTACACGCACAGGCTAATCTCTCTCTCTCTCTCTCTCTCTCTCTCTCTCTCTCCCTTGCTCTCTCTCAAACGAGTTTAAATCGATTAAGCTCTGCAATAGAGCCCGTGACTTCATGTCTCCCCCCTCTCCACCTCTCATTACACAGGGAAGATGGGAAATAATGGGCGGAATATAAAAAACCCAGTTCCTACTGAGAGGATAAAATGAAAATGTAATGTATTTAAAACGACAGCGATGCACCAGTGGGCAGCATTTGTCTCAGTCAATACAGTATGCAGTAGATTAAATGGGTTAGTGGACCACTCCTTAATGTAAGCCAGTCACACTCATAACATCTTGGACTTGTAGACTCTGCATGCTTCATATGCACTAATTAATTCTGATGTCCATTTTCTGTAGTTGTGCAAGGAAGGATGTGACTTTACATGCAGAATTCATCTTGGTTTATGACATGAATGTATTCTCTACTACACAGAATTTGCAGTTTAATTCACATGCATAAATAATAATAATAATAATAATAATAATAATAATAATAATAATAACATTATGCAACTATGTTAAATGACAAGTTATTTATGCCATAGCCTTGCATTCTTTCCCCTCTCTTTTTACATCAGGATCCAAAACTCTCCATCCTTCTCTATGAGAGCTTGCGAGTGCCTGCTTGGATTGGCCTTGCTGGTTGCTGTGACGTCTGCTTCACTCACCTGAGCCAGCTCAAGCGGGAGGCCATCCACATGCTCCTAAAGCAAAACCGGACCATCTGGCCCAATTCTCCCCCTGCCGGCGTCTCACCCGGCTACGATGCCTTGGGTTCTCACACTCTGCCTAGAGCCATCAGTGCTCGTTCTCCAAGCCCCAATAAACGGCAGAAGTTCAGCAATCCGAGAACGGAAAGCTGGGTCAGAGAACACTCGCGCTTTGAGACCCTGTGGTGTGCAAATAATGAAACATCACCTTTTGCTGACACGGTAGGTGGCTCTGTTTAAATACATTTAATCCATTTTTTATTATTGTAAAATGCTGACTATTCGCATTGATTGCACAAATTATTAGAATATTATTTTTTAAAAATCTAGAACCCTACAACTGAGAATTTGCCTACCAGACAAGGTTCCAATAGAACAAACCTTTAGTTATTTCTTTAGAACCTTTTATATATAACCTCCCAACTGAAAGAACCCAGGCCCTGTTTTCTAATGATTATCCATTGCATTTCTGTGCACTTGATATGAACTGTGAACCATTATCCCCAGTGTATGATGCAATCCCTGTGCATTTTGTAATGACATGTCACTTTACTTTCATTTTATGCGCGCACTGATGATGTCCAGGGCACGTGTGTGTGTGATTCACAACCCGCTCTAACCAATCTCAATTAGAAACCAAGAAATTGGCTGTGTGCCTTATATAGTTACTGGCAAAGTGCTTTAGTGATTTATTCCTATCATACAGTAGCCAGTCAGAAATAAGGACATGATCAATATCATGGTAATATTTAATGACTAGTGGAATATTCATACTCTCACTGTGCAGGGCAATAAATACAGACAAAATGGAAAGCTTTCTACAGTAATAATGTTTCTGTATAGCGCTTGCTCCTGTATTCCACTGCTGATGTGGGGTGGGCTAGAGGCTCAGCTGAAGAAGTGCATGTATGTGTAACTAAATCTCACCCCTCCCAGTGGAGAAGCTAAGCGCAAAGTGAGAGTAGACAGAGGCCAAAGGAAAGAAAAAGCGAGCAGAGGGAGTATCAGTATGATGTACAGAGACCTCAGCACATCCAGTCTCCCAAATGAGTCACAGGATCCCTCTCAGCAGTAACTGGCATTACAGATTGGCATTATTTTCTTGTTCGAAAAGCATGGAGCGGGCTCCCGTTTCACATAGCTGGAATAAAACATCGATGAGGCATAAAGGCAGACCTTGTTGTACATAGTGTTCCCCCCTACTGTGTTCATGAATGTGAGTGACCATAATCAAGATCAAGCTGATCTGAGATCTGATTTGGAGAGACGGGCCACAGACTGATGTCTGAAGGGCTGAAGAGCTGACTGAAATGAAATGAAGCTCAGAGCTTTTATAGTCTCTCAGGAACAAAGGAGGATTTTATGCAGTATGTCCATCAGACAAGGGGGTGGCTAGTAAACTGCAAAGTGCAATATGGAAAAGCACAATTTTATTGTTGTGTGTTCAAATAAAATGGCAACTGCAACCAGGATGTTACTGTTTATATTTCTGAAAAGGTTATAAAGAATCAAATAAAGGATTGGGAAACATTTATTTATTCACTTACTTAGATTTTTACCTCATTTTCTCCCAATTTGGTCATTTGCCAATTCACACTCTCATTCAACCCACTCTCCTAGCGACCAACTGGGAAGGGTGAGGGCTATTACATGCTTCCTGCAAGACACGTTAAGCCAGCCAACTGGATCTTTTCAAACTGCTGCTCATGCTAAATCACAGGGAAGCACAACACACTCTGACAGTCCTGTCAGCTCATACATGTCCATCATTGGCTAATGTTACTCTGATTTACAGGGGAGTGAGTAGTGCTCTAAGATGCCCATCATTGGCTAGTGTTACTATGACTGACAGGGGAATGAGTAGTGCTGTAAGATGCCCATCATTGGCTAATGTTACTGTGATTGACAGGGCAATGAGTAGTGCTCTAAAATGCCCATCATTGGCTAGTGTTACTCTGATTGACAGGGGAGTGAGTAGTGCTCACAGACGGCCCATCATTGGCTAGTGTTACTCTGATTGACAGGGGCGTGAGTAGTGCCATCCCTCCCACCCAGTCATGCTCTAAATATAAACTGGCTCCACCCAATGAACTTGTCATTGAGTGAGTAGTGGAGATAAACATCCTTTCATTCTTATTGTATGTTTCTGTTTTTGTTTTTTGTTTTTTTTCATTTTTTCATGTTCATCCATAAGTTAAAAAAAATACTTAGTATACAAAGAAAAAAAAACAGCATTTGTCTCTGCTATTGTGTCAATAAAAGAGTTTCACTATTTAGATGCTGCTTTCTTTGAGAGGAAGAATGTTTCCTAACAGAAATACAGTTAGGTTCACTACAACCAACACTTTCTGTGATAAACACATCTGAGGAAAGGGTGTGAGCTCCCACTGGTTTCACACATCTCTACTGGCCAATCACTTATTTATTCACACCCATCTACCAGCCAATCACAGTGGATGTGGACAGGTACTGTCGGTTGGAGACAGTCCATCCACTGTGCCTTCAGTGTGTATGATTTCTTGTATAAGTGGGTCACAAATCTTCAGACAGTGTCTGTAGCCCCTGGCAGCCATTTTACATTCATTCCAGCATTCATGACCTCATCTAACCATATGAATCAGGTTGTGCTCCTTCTGTGATTTTGACTCAGCTCCTCTGAATGTAAACCTACGTACAAAAATAAGATGGAGTGATCAAGCCTGTACAATTGTGATCATGGTCTGCCACTGTGAAAATACAGAAAAGCATTTACTTTAATATAACATTGCTGTTGTCAAAAGATAAATTCATCTGCATAAGCCTAATGTATGACTCAGACACTAATAAAAAAAGAATTAAAAGAATAACTTAATATTTGAGTAGATAAATTAAGTTATGTTATATTCTGTAGGTTTCTCAGGATGGTATGAAAAAGAAAAAAGACGATGAGGCCACGGTTCTCTGCCGCTTCAGTGGTCCTTTGACATTCAACACTTCCAAAGTTGCCGCGATGCTGCCTGCTGGAACCTCTGCAGCTTTCTCTTTCATCGTCAGGTATCACAAGTGTTCTTAGCACGAGGAGAGAGGATTGTTTTTTTTTTTTTATATCAGACAGTAAATATAATTGATGATCATTGAAAATATATTAGGATGCAGAGTTAATTATTAATAATTATAAAAAACTGTTGCTGAATCCTTTATAAATGGGAGTTTGCATTGTTTCCATTTGAAGTACACTGAAACACGATGGACTGCTGAAGTGAACTCGCAGACAAAATGGTATTAATGTGTCAACTTCTTTTAACAACACCAAACCACATGTCCCCAGGGCTGTCCAGAAGTTGCACTTGACCTCAAGAAGGAAGAAGCAGTGCTCTGATAATGATTGCTATCCCACAAACTTCTGTGGTCTTCTCCAGAAGGACCCTCCTCCTGTACCGTTAAACCTTTTACAGACTCACAGCAAGAGCAGAGAGTTACCAGAGATGGCAAAGGTACCACTGACCTGTTTTATTTGTCGTCTAAATCGCTAAAATAGAATTAAAAATTATGAGAATTAAAACGCTTGAAACTATTTAATTATTATTTAATCTATATATGGTAATATAATATTTGATATAAGATTTGATTGGATTTGATCCTGGATTTCTCACTTGTTCACATCCACACAGCCCTTAAACCTTTTACTGTCCCTTTCTCTACTTTGTGGCTTCTCCCAAGAGTAGGAAAATCGATTCAGTTTAATTGAAGCATACGCTGCTTTCATGTCTTCTAGTTCACACTGCTGGAGGATCTTCTTGAGTTTCACAGTAGATAGCTCTCACAGTAGCACCTGCTGGTGAACAGGCACTTAGTCTGGCTGCACCAAGAAAATCTGCCCGAGCAAATGGGCTTTTAAATAATTCATCTCTCATAAACGCAATGTAAAAGGACACTCAGAAGACTTTTTGCTAGTCATTGAAGAAGTGCATTCAATATCAGACTCAAGTTTAGTGAGCTAGCGATTCGATCATATAATTCCTTGAGACAGGTCATCTCAGGGCTTCAGTAATGGGTAATCAATTTTTATCATCACATAGCCACTCAGGAGATCAGGAACATTACCTTTCCAGAAATCTATGAGTGACCTTCATATTTAGCTTATGGACAAAAAACCCCCCCAAAAACACAACAACCAAAAAAAGGTTGATGTATTTGTCACAGTTGTTGATTTCTTGCTTAAAAATGGAATATCAGTTTATGCTGTGATTTTTGAAAAAAAAAAGAAGTAATTATTACTTAGTCCATAAGTAACAAAGTAACACTTTTTTACTCCTCATTTACTTAAATTATTATAAATGCTAATATAAAGAATCATGGTAACACTTTCCATGAAGGTAATATCTACAATAAACCATGAACACATACTGTATGTACTATTATGCTATAATGCAGTACACACATTTTTAGAATTATCTATGAAAATGCAGTATACTTTATAGCTATCGTTGTGATGCATTATGAATTGTTAACATAAGTGTGAAGTATTAATGTATTAAGTAGTGTTTACTAAATGTTATACTGTATATATCAGCAAGCCCCACTTTCTGAAATCCATTATGAGAAGATATAATGGTGATACAGTGTGTTATAAGCACTACTTTTAAAGTATTCCTTTAAAAATGAAAAAAAAAAAAACAGTGCTGCAAACCGCAATGCCTTTTCAAAAATAGTTATGATGATGCATACAGTATAATGCCTCGTTATGAGTGCATTATAATGTGTTACAAATGTATTTGTAAGTCATTATACATGTGGCCTTCATAAAAAGTGTTAACTCTTGTATTAGAAAGTTGGACTGGTTTTTCATAAACCCCTCACTGGCTGACATTTGTTTATGTTTTGTCATGTTTCCAGGTCAGAGTTATGCTGAGACTCAACCCGATTCTGACGGCAGACATGTCTCAGTCCCATGCCCTTAAAGTGGACCTACATAAGAAACAGGTCACAGTGTTGGATACTGTCACACAAAACACACAGAGATCAGCATCAGGCACCACTTTCACTCCAAAGACGTTCACATTTGATGCTACTTTTGGCCCTGAGTCATCCCAGGTACTAATCACACTGTTTTTCTTACTTCTGTCAAATCATACACCTTTACCATGCAATCTTCACAATAATCATGGTCGTAATTCCTATTCTCTATTATTTTAACATAGGTTATCAGTGTGTGTGTGTGTGTGTGTGTGTGTGTGTGTGTGTGTGTTAGATTTATACTACAATTGATTTATATTCATCTCGCATGAAAATGTGGCATCAATTAAATCTGTCAAGATGCCACACCGTAAAGCCGTTGCCAGCAAAGCACTTATTTACAAAGTATTTTACAAAGTACTGGAATATCTTTACAGATAATTCCTGTAATTCTATCTACAGTATATTACTGCATGTTTCCGTTTTGACAGTAAAATCAATATAAATATAATTATAGTATATAATAAAACATAATCCAGTACATTTGCTAATGTGGCTCATGTAGGACACAACCGAGCTGAAGGTTAAATCTCTTGCTCAAGGACCCAACCATGGCAGCTTTGCAGTGCTGGGATTTGAACATATGAACTCAAATTCTTAACCACTGAGCCATCATAACTAACGCTCAGTGGTAAGGGACATGGACAAAATTGCATAGCATGTATCAATATATTGCTCATCAACATCAAATGGAATCTGTAGCCATGAGCTAGATGCAAATTTCAAATACTCCAAAGGTGTTATAATACTATGGGGAGTTTTACTGTATAATAGCCTACAGGTAAATCTCTTTGGAAGAGCTTCCGCTTTGTACTTTAGTGCAATCGATTCAGACTAGGATAGAAAAGAAAAAAAACCAGACAAACCCGAATTCTTTTGCACAAACTACATTAACTCATTTAATATTTTCACTAGGCAAAGGTCTGTGAGAAGAGTTTGTATGAGGTTCTCCAGTCTGTTGTTGCTGGAGCAGATGGCTGCATCTTATGTTTTGGACAAACCAAAGTGGGTATGTGTAAATGTGTATACTACTGTATATTAAAACCTGGTGCTGAAAGCTGTATTTAGTAGAAATGTATTACTCTTCTCTCTGCCTTGCATCTAGGTCTTTAACTTTTTCATTTTCCCACTTAAAGCTAAATTAATAAATTATACAGAGCAAAAACACAGTATAGTGTTTTAGGCCACTATGCGCCAATTACTTTATCAGCACATAGAGGCTGAGATTCAACTCTGAAAATGTCAGTGGTAGTGACTTGGAGTGATGCTTAATGGATGTGCATTAATGTTGTCCTCTCTTTAGTGGGGTCTCTATATTGGAGGTCATCGTGGTCTATCCACTTAGAGGGTTATTAATAGTTATCCACCTAAAATCATGAATACAATTCTTCCTTGCAGCAACCTTGGAGAATTACATCACTGGCTATTAACTAATTGAATTTGCAGCCTATCAGTCATGATTCCTGGCACAGAGTCAGAAGTTATAAATCTTTTAAAGCAGATTGCAGTTATGTATGGCTAATGGTGGCTTGCAATTTTATTGGAGATGACATTCTAGGAACATATTTTACATCATATGTGAATTGATATTGAATTGAATTGAATTAATAATAATTGAATTGACACAGCTGTGACACAAACATACTTGTATATTCTGTTTTCTCCTTATATCTTTCCTGATCACTCTATTTGTTATTTACAGGAACATCTTACACAATGATCGGATGTGATGATGGGACACCAAACCTTGGGATCATCCCTTGTGCCATTTCTTGGCTTTTCAAGCTCATTAACAAGAAGAAGGACAAGACATGGGCAAACATCTCAGTATCTGTGTCAGCTGTTGAGGTGTGCGGGGAGACTGAAGTGATCAAGGATTTACTGTCTGGTTTTGAGGCTGGTGATCACACCCATAAGCCAAATGTTTACCTCCAGGAGGACCCTGTTTGTGGAATACAGGTAAGGCTTCAGATGCAGTTTTGAGACTCGGATATGTCAATTGAAAAGATTATTAAGAGATAACATATGGTAGAGCGGCAACAAACGGCCAAATAAATGCATTATTCATTGACTATGGCATATGTGAATATTTATAAGGAAGCAAAAATCATGTTGAATAAATCAAATCCTCATTAATATTATAATTCAGACATTATAATTGTGTTAATTAAAATTTCATGTCAAAATTTCCTTTTAGCTTTACAACAACAGGGTGGTAAGTGCTCCTACAGCAGAAAGAGCAGCCTGCCTATTGGATACCGCCTTAGCATCTCGCAACAAAGGCATCGCAGGGTGCAGAGGGACTTTTCATCATCACTGCCATATGTTCTACACTCTTCATGTCTGCCAAAAACACATAGAGAGCAGCCCCACATCTGGGAGTAAGTAGCACTGATTCTATTGATTTCTATTGATTCTATGTCTGATGTGTCTGATTCTGATATCATGCTTTCTATGACCAAAATAATGCAATAAATGCATATCTATATAATATATAATTTATAAAATAATATAAATGGGTTTGGTTTTAGCCATTCTATTGTTGTTGTGTCACTCTGAACTCTTCCTCAGTGTATGTAGAACAAAGCAAGCTGAGCCTAATTGACTTAGGAAGCTGTACCAGAGAGAGAAGTAAAAACAACACAGAGGTCTGTCTTCTTGACCTGGGCAATGTTATTATGGCCAAGATAAATGGGCACAAACATGTCCCTAACAAGTACGTCAGTAAAATATTTTAGTTACACACTGAAATCAAATACATGTATGGAAAATCTGGATATGAGCATTGACACATTGGGTTTTTTTTTTTTTAACAGGGGGAGTAAACTGGCCATGCTCATGCAAGACTCCCTTGGAAATGTAAACTGCCACACAACGATTGTAGCCCATGTCTCCACCTCTCATGAAGACCTGTCTGAAACTCTGTGCACCATCCAGATTGTCTCTCGCATTCGAAGATTACAAAGGATCAGAGTGTGTCTTTTAAGCTTTTATGAGATTTAAATACAAGCATTTATTGCTTATGATAAAAGCAGTTAATTCTATGTATGATTGAGACAGTCCTCTTAAATCAACTAAAGATACTGAGTGATTTTTTTCCCCCCCATTATTAGAAACAAACCTGCAACTCACCTGGATCAAGAAGCTTGGGCAAAGAAAAAAAAGCAAACGACTCCTCTAAGCTAAGAGCGTTTCGCTATGCAGGTTTATTGGAACATACTTTTTCTTTGCCTCACCTCTTTGACGATCCAGGAGACTATTCTGAGAGTGATAAGTCATGCGACACTGTGTTCTGTGTGGATCCAAAAGGTGTCCTTCATGATAATAAAGGAGTCAGAGGGAATCAAGAGTTTGTGCCAATAATTCCATCTTTGCAAAGGAACAAGGCAGACTTAAAAAGCTCTTTCTCTATAAAACACAGTGATATCATACAGTCGAATCAAAATTCAAAAGAAATGAAAAAACCTCCTGCTCAACAAAATTCTAGTACTCCTGATTTGGAGTGTTTCAAGTGCAACACCTTTGCTGAACTACAGAATCGACTGGAATGTATTGATGAAAGTGAAATGGTGGGCTTGCATTCTTGCAAGATACAGCCTGCAAATGCTATCGTTAAATCTGAACCTCTCTCAAGCAAAGTTGTGAAGATACCAGCTGAAAAGCCAGAGATTCAACAATTTCAATGTAAAAAACAGGCTAATAACCAGGAACAAGGACAACCTACTCAGAGAGATGCCTTTATGAAGGACATTAAGGAAATACCTTGCGAGTATAGTGGTCAAGACAAAATTACTCAAAATATTCTCCCATGCTCACCCAGATTTCGCATGTCTAGTAGCTCTATGCAATGTGAACAAGTCACTGAATCCCAAAGCCTTACTAAAACAATGGACACGACTCCTTCTGTACCTTTTCCAGTGGAAGGGCTGTCATCTGATAAGTCCACATTGCCCCTCAAGATTCGGATACCTCCTGTGGGCAAAAGCTCATCCTCCCCGTTTTCTGCCCTAGGGACCCCAGTTTCTTTCCCTATTACCCGATGTGAAGTTATTCCACAGTTTCCTATAGAGAACCAAGGAGAGAAAGCAACCATCACTGTAACAGTTCAGCAGCCACTGGATTTGAATGGACATGATGAACTTATATATTCTGTGGTTAAGGAAGTGGAGGTCAATAGCCCAGTTAATAAAGGCAAATCTGCAAAAATAGCAAATATTGCTGAGCTTGATTCTCTTAAGAACTTGCCACTAGGGTCTCAGCCTGTGAAGATCATTGGCAGTGTTGGAAAGGAACAAACAGCTGCTGATTCTGTATCCGAAGTTCAGGCTTTAAGTACAATTGGTAAGCCATCATCAGATTTATCTGCAGGCAAGACCATTTCTATGGGTCAAAACCATGCTGTCAACTTAAAGACTGATAATAATCCCTCTCCACTTGACGTTAGGTCAAAGGAATCCCAGTCTAAGACTGTCACAGAGGTGGCCAAAACTGATTTTGGCTCCACTTCCCAATATGAGGTCTCAAGGTTCGGGGAGTATGCATTTGAGATGGCAGCAGAGCAAGAATGTGTTAAGAGAAAGTGTAACCAAAGTAGTGGGCAGCTTTGTTGTGAGTTCAAAGACAAGATTTCTCCAACAAATCAGACGAAATTAGAAGATTTTCCGATGAAACCAGAAGAAAATCTAGTCAGTAGTTATTCAACTTATGACACAAGCAGTCCTACAAGAGCTTGGCTTGGTACTGACAAACAGCATGCCTGTAAGGACTCCCTTTATCCCTGTACAAGCTGGAAAAATGAGACGTCATATAATCCAAAAGCAACGCTAGAAAAAAAAAATTCTGTTGCGAAACCAAGCCTTGTAGAATGGGCAAAATATAGTAAATCAATGCCTTCAGTGCCAAGATCAGATAACAGCAGTCCTAAGATAAACAGAAAACATGTGCAGCCTACTATGACCCAGACAAACTCAGAGAATCAGCTCAAAACTGCAAGACCCAAATCCCCTATTGATGAGAGCACTAAGCTATTTAGTGCAAAATTGGAGCAGCTAACAAACAGAAGCCGATCCCTAAGTAGATCACATGTAGAGTGTGTTGCTGTACAGCCTTTTGAGCAGAGCAATGCTGTGTTCATTCAGGGTTCTTCAAGGAGTATGGAGGGCAATTGTACCCCACCAAGGGTCAACAGACATCTTGAGAAGCAAAATTGCCAGGATTTGGGTTCTAAAGGACATTTGGAAGGACAATATGCATTAGGTCATGCCAAAAACACTGCCTGTCCTGGTTTGCTGACAGTTTCTGAAGCAGATATCCTCACTTTGTCTCAGGCTAATCATAGCCTTAGGAGAGTTCCAAGGTTTTTCCCACTTTATGATGTTGATGAACGTGACACTACTCAGCCTTGCAAATATAGTCAGCCTAATATGTCAAGTATAAACAAGGTTTTGTCTAGCCCAGCAGTTCACACGTTGTCTGGAACGGCCCCCAATATATGTGTATCACCAAAATCTAACAGACGCTCAATAAATAGAAGCTCAAGTCTGACATCTGATGGATTTTCCAGAAAACAAATCTCATGGTCATCCCAGTCTTTATCCCGAAAGCAGGTGAAAGCATCTATCTCCTCCAAATATCCAAGCAAAATATTGAATGGACGGGTTGAGTTTCTTAGAGCAAGTGAGGACTCTCTCTCTAGCTCTAGCCAAGGTAGCTCAGATATCGACGATCTTGAGGAGTCAAAAAGAAAAATGAAACTGTTGAACCAAACCTTATCTTCCCCATACAGTAGGATTACAGCGCCACGTAAACCAAACAGTTGTAGTGGACATGCCAGTGATAACACAAGTGTTCTGAGTGGGGAGCTTCCTCCTGCCATGTATAAGACTGCATTGCTATACCATCGCAACAGTATGGTCAGCAGTGGTTATGAAAGCCTGAAGAGGGACAGTGAAACCACATATAGTAGTACTTCAATACATGACTCAATCAGCGATCAGAGCTGCTTCTACAGTACTCTAAAGGATGCCAGAATTTCCAAGAAAAGAAACAACACAGGTAAGTCATCTATCAGGCAAAATCTTTATAGATACAGTGCATCTGGAAAGTATTCCTCAACATTCTAAAAACAATGACTTGAATCCGACTTGAATCCGATTGAACATCTCTGGAGAGATCTGAAAATGGCTGTGCACCGATGCTCCCCATCCAACCTGATGGAGCTTGAGAGGTCCTGCAAAGAAGAATGGGAGAAACTGCCCAAAAATAGATGTGCCAAGCTTGTAGCATCATTCTCAAAAAGACTTGAGGCTGTAATTGGTGCGAAACGTGCTTCAACAAAGTATCAAGCAAAGGCTGTGAATACTTATGTACATGTGCTTTTTTTGTTTTTTATTTTTAATAAATTTGCAAAGATTTCAAACAAACTTCTTTCATGTTGTCATTATGGGGTATTGTTTTTAGAATGTTGAGGAAAATAATGAATTTAATCCATTTTGGAATAAGGCTGTAACATAACAAAATGTGGAAAAAGTGAAGCGCTGTGAATCATTTTTATTTTAAATGTTAATTAACGCCTTTTTCACCACTAATTCTCAGTTATTTGTTAACATTGATATTTTTGTTTACAGTATCCCATCAAAGACATCCATCACAGGACACCCTCTCATCTTTAAGAAGGTCTGTGAGTGGGTCCAAAATACACTGGGTAGATCGTGGTACCACAGATGCATATGAAATTAAAGTTTATGAGATCGACAGTGTGGATAGTTTGCAGAGGAGAGGAAAGGCAGGGAACAAGGTAATATCTAAAAATACTGTAAATATATTAAGTTGTCATTTGGTGGATCCATCCACATCCCTACTTAGTTGTTACAGTATGTTATAATACTGGTCCCTATACCACTACCCGTGAAGGTAATAATGAAAGCTATATGGGCACATTGGAATTTCAGTTCAAATTTGGCATACATTCATAGTCTTGGCTGTGGTTAATGGGACTTTATTTTGGCCATATTGTCAGAGTGTTGTCTGCTTCAGTGCCAAGCTGAAATTCCTGGAGCATCGACAACAAAGGATTGCAGAGATGAGGGCCAAGTACAACACCCTAAAGAGAGAGCTGGAACTAGCCAAACAGCATCTGATGGTGGATCCAGAGAAATGGACCCATGAATGTGAGTGACAAAAGTAAATTTATAATGTTTTACTTTGGTCATTGCTCTTTTACAAGTTTTGCCCAGAAACACACTGATTTTTCAAGACAGTTTGTTTCAATTAGCTTTATGATGTAAAATATTTAGTCATGGATCACCATTCCAGTAAAGTTCCTAATTTAAAAAAAAAAAAAAAACTCTCTCTTGGACCAGTATGTGTTTTAATATTAGTTGTATAATGATACCATAAAACAAGGCATTATAGTTTTATGACATGCTTTATGACTAATGTCTTTTTTCCCTTACATATAAAGTAGAGCACACTGATAGTTTGAGATGGGCAATATTCCATCAATTTTTCCTCAGTCCTTTGTAACAAAGTTATCATACAAACCATTTTATACCAAATTAAAGAGTCAATTTGACATACTAAAGTATCAACAAAATGGAAATACTTTAGCACATCAAATTGACTCTTACATTTGGTTACTAATTACTAAGTATTATAACAGACTGTTGTAGATAATATAAAAAGCAAGTGCTCTACAATTTTCAATAATTAATTTCTACTCTGGTTATCACAGTTGACCTCTGGCAGACATTTGAAGTAGATTCTTTGGAGCACTTAGAGGCCCTTGAGCTGGTCACACAGCGTCTGGAGTGCCAAGTCTTCCGCTGCAAGGCGCATGTCATGATGGTAACCAGTTTTGATGTGTCACCAAAGCGAAGACAGAAGAAGAAATACCGATCACCTGTCAATTATAAGGGGTTCATAGGAATGTAGCATACCAAGAGTTTAAATTAATTTTACCTTTAACTTTTAACGATGTACAAAATGCTAGTTTCATACAGTGTGTACATTAACTGTGGTTCTATGAATGCTGGATAACTGCCAACATTGAAACTATCAGGTGAGAAATACAGCTCCTTCTATGCATGTGCATGCATTCAAGGACCTTCCTGTAATGATGTATGATGTAGTATTTGCAATAAATACCTGTACCTCTGTCATGCAGCCATCTTTCCCTGAAACCTTCTCTTCAAGCCAATAACTGTATAAATAGAACCAGTTACGTATTGTATGTAACTGGTATGCTATTTCACCCTTCCTAACCACAGCAACAATGTCATGAGGAACTGGACTGTCAAGTCTGCCCTGAAAGGTGCTCAGAGATGACCATCATAGTCACAGTATTGGAATGATAGATAGATAGGAAAGATCTAGATAGGAAAGATAGATAGGAATGAAAGATAACCTTGTTGAACCTGTTGAAGGTGTATGGTAATATCGAGTAGCAATAAGACAGACTTCCTGGAGCAGCCCACCTAATAAATGCCCATTAGAAAGGACTACAACTTTTAGAGGTGCACTTATTGGGGGGCCGGAGTATGCAGCTCAACAAGTCTTTTAGCCAAAGTGATCCCAAGCAAAATAGCGAGCAGGCCATTTCAAGACATCATGGGCTCATTAAAGATGGAGGTCTTTCTCTCCTTTTTGAGACCACACAGTGATGCCATGCATGGTGATATGGAATTCGCTGCAGTCTTGCAGTCCCTGAAGAAAAAAGCCAGGTTCTTGGCAGTTGGGCTGGGTTCACACAATGAGGTAAACATCACTTGCAGAACAGCTCCCACCTAATGGCATAAAAAACCTGTGTGCTAGGGGCTCTTGTGTACAGGAGTGTTTCCTGGACTGCTCGGTTGCAGAGTAACAAGAATCAGCAATTGAGGAAGAATGGCATAGGTAGGTTGTGTGCAGTGGTTGGCCAAAGTATCCTATACTAGCAGGTTGTTCAGTTTTTGGTTACCTTGGTGAAGAGGTCCACCTATAACTTGCCAAAAATTTCCCAGATCTGGGCTAACACTTCTGGGTGCAGACATTACTCTCCTGGACAGTGTACCTGCTGCATTATTGTACAGTCCTGGCAGATGAATTGGCCTCAGTGAGGTTAGTTGTGGATGGACCCACCTGAGGAGATTCTCTTCAAGGTGTTGAGAGACATTTGACCTTGTGCCATCCTAATGGTTGATATAGCTGATGTCACAACATTGCCTGGGCTGACCAATATGTGGCAACATCTCAGAAGCAATAAGCACTCAAGGGCCGTATGGCTGTTCCTCAATTCCGGTTGGTTTATGAGTTTTTACTAGAGATGCACCGATACTAAATTTCTCAGCCAATACTGATAACTGATTATGCAGAGTGATATCGGTCGATACCGATAATCGATGCCGATAGTTCTACATTTTATGCCTTCTTTTAAATTATATAATCATAATAATTATTAATAATAATTAATTCCACAGTTCTGTAGGAAATGCAAATAAAAGCTTTAATCTCTCCATTTGAACAAGTTGTTTCACAGTAACTGGTCTCGTAAACAGAAAACTTACTCAAATTAACATTAACACATGAACTAAATTCTCACGATTAAAGTAAGATTTCTTAATTTATTGAATGTTATTAATTCATTTTAACATTGACTGAATTCTAAAAAAAAAAAAACTCCTATCAGTCTCACATTCACTCACCACAAACAAAAGCATTTGTGCTTCATCACTGAACATCAAACTGGTAATATATAATATAAACCTTTTTATATATTAACATTAACTGGATATGAAATATACTACTCTACAAATATATTTTTTCTGTGCAATATATACTTTTTTGTCAACTCATCTTTATTTAAATCTTTCACCGGTGTACTGGGTGTTTAATTCAGCGCGAGCAGCGTGGCAAATTTAAATTAAAAAAAAAATTTTGGACTCAACGCCAAAACTCCCGCTTCACCGCTGATCACTTCCGGTGTAAAATTTTAGCAGTGCAGAGATTACAGAGATTACAAACTGCAGTTTTGTCGTCATTCCACACAAGAGACATCATCTTTACACACAGCACGAAATCCATGTGTTTTCCCGCCCTCTTTTGATTGACAGGATATAATCGGCCCTGAACATCAGATGTTTTTAAACGATTGGCTGATGGCCCATAGCGTGAAAAATAGCCTTTATCAGCCAATACATCGGTGCATCTCTAGTTGTTACCTTACAAAAAGGGACCACATATCCACCATTTCCTTGTGACACCACACCACTTCCCAGCCTATAACAAAGGCATCTGTAGCAATTATCTCTCACCAGTGGGCAGACACTGCATCCTTGAGAACATACTGTATAATAAGGCAACTTGCATAAAGTTGGTGCACAGCTTCCAGAGAAAGAAGAAAGGAAAAATGAAAGATGGCTGTATGAAGGCTGTATTAATTGCAAGTACTGCATCATAAGTATGTGACTTTATGGAACATCTCAGCATATGTGCATATGCACAAGGAAGTATCCAGGCGTTTCTTACTGCAAGTTAGGTGGGGTAAAATAGAAGAGAAATGAAACCATCTTGTATGCCTCTAAGGCAGGGGTTCCCAAACTATTTATTTACAAATGGGGTCACGAGAGAAACTTATCATCTCTTCTTTTCTTCCATTCAATAATTTTACAGTTTAATATTAGAAATACCAATGACCGATACTGTGTGCTAATATTTTGAAATGTTACTGGGAGTCATATTCAAACAAGACACATTAAAATGAATAAGGTACATGTTATTTTAGTATTCTTCACTATCCTGACATGCATCACTGGTGTAGTTCAGCAATAAAAATGGACAAATTTCCCTGTCCATCTATCTCTGCTAAACAAACTAACATTGGTTCTCAAATCCCATGCTTAGGTACTGTTCTAGAGCACTTTTGAATAGTAACACTGACCGGGTTTCCTATTACAGTTTTTGAAGTTTGGATTTTAAAAACCTCACATGTGGCCTTTGAACCTACTGAAAGGTCTGTTTTATGTACCAGTATTCTGAATTTTCTAGATTAGCAAATACCTTTGAATGTAAGGTTAGAGTTTTTGATTTGAGAAGTTGATCATGATAACAGTCATGATGACAGCTGAAAATTTAAAGAGACAGAGCTAGTCAGTGTGTTTAACATAGCTTTGCATGAAAACGCAAAAAGGTTTTACAGTTTTGCTTCTGCAAGTGCATGCAAAGTAATGTGCCACGTATAAACCAGAGTCCTCAGGCCATATTACATCACCCTGGCATGGATTACTTTCCTCTAACAACAATAATTCCCACTAGAGTGGTAAGTCAGAGCAAGAAATAATCATTTGGCTTTTAGTCACTTATGATACACATACGTATGTTGCAAACAAAAAAATTTCAAATGTTATTATAGTCCTAAACCCTCAATCAAAGATTAAAGAAAGTCAAAGCTTGGGGTCACAGAAAATTTATAATGTCCTTTTGGGGTCATTTCACCAGACCTCTGAAAACAAAAATGTTTGGGAACCTCTGCTCTAAAGTACCACTAATGTATGTAGCTATTACACACTGCTGCTGGTCATGTCAGACTTGAAAACAAATGGCCACTTTGGCGACAGCTAATGCTTGGATACAGGTCAAGGCAACATATTGGAGAGCAGAGATACAAATGACCCTGGCAGATGGAGGTCCTAAATCAAGCTGGCCAATAAAACTAGTTTACAAATGCCTTTGCTCCTAATTTGCTTCCCCAACCATACAAACAACATACCAAATGCATCACTTTGAAAATTCATCTTCATATATGATATATATGTATGTTTAAAAAAAAAAATCTAGTTTGTAGTAAGGTTTTTTATGTGGTAATACAAATGTTTTCCAAGTGGTCATATTAGTTCATACATATTTATTTGCAATGGTCTTATTTACAGTGCCCTCAACTAATATTGGCACCCTTGGTAAATATGAGCAAAGAAGGCAGTGAAAATTTGTATTATTGTTTAACCTTTTGATCTTTTGTTAAAAAAATTCACAAAAATACATCGCAAGGGCTCTGAGACCATTCCTCCATACAGAATCTCTCCAGATCCTTCAAATTTCGAGGTCCACGCTGGTGGACTCTCTTCTTCAGTTCACCCCACAGGTTTTCCATGGGGTTCATGGGACTGGGATGGCCATGGCAGGACCTTGATTTCGTGGTCAGTAAACCATTTTTGTGTTGATTTTGATGTATGTTTTGGATCATTGTCCTGCTGGAAGATCCAAACATATTTGATAGAGTCCATGATGCCATGTATCCTAAGAAAATGTCCAGGTCCTCTGGCAGAAAAACACACCCATAACATTAAAGAGCCAACATATTTTTAAAATGTGGACACGAGGTACTTTATGGCTGCCTCTCTGTCTGTGCCAAAACCACCTCTGGTGTTTATTGCCAAAAAGCTCTATTTTGGTTGAACCCGATCCCCTATGAAGTTCCAGTAGTGTCTGGCAAACTGAAGATGCTTGAGTTTCAAACAACTTGTGGTGATGTAGGTGACTTCGGATTGTAGTTTTGGAGACTTTCTGACCCCAAGACTAACTAACTTCTGCAATTCTCCAGCTGTCATCCTTGGAGATTTTTTGGCCACTCAGACCATCCTGTTCACAGTGTGTTAAGACAATATTGACACACGTCCAATTCCAGGTTGATTCATAACATTTCCAGTTGACTGGAACTTCTTAATTATTGCCCTGATGGTGGAAATGGGCATTTTCAATGCTTGTACTATTTTCTTATAGCCTCTTCCCATTTTGTGAAGCTCAACAACCTTTTGCTGAACATCACAGCTTTATTCCATGGTCTTAAACGTTGTTATGAATGAGTAAGGGAATTAGGCCCATGTGTGACCTCATATTTATAAACCTGTGAAACACCTATGTCACCTAGGTGTAATAAAAAATTTAAAAGATCTACATATAATGTATATATGGGAATATACTTCAAATATATTTTCTCATATGAATTCATAGGGGTGCCAATAATTGTGGCACACCTATATTTAACAAAGATATTTTTGAATAATCCTGTGTTGTGTTGGCAATTGTTTGATATCTATGAGAGAAGACTATATTTGTGAATTGTTTTAACAAAAAATCAAAAAGTTAAACAATTTTTCACAGCTTTATTTGTTCATATTTACCAATGGTGCCAATATTAGTGGAGGGCACTGTATATAAAAATTTAATCAGTATATAATATGGGAACTGTACTGATCCTCACGAAGTTCTCACAAATATACACTAACAAATAACCTTATACTGTTTGTAGGATACTTCACACTGTAATTAAACATACTCATTTTGCGTACTACATATAGTATTCATCATTAATTTTAATGCTTTTAATAAAATTTCTTCATGCACTCATTTATTTAGCACTTTACAACAGATTTGTTCATCCATCCATCCATTTTCTATACCGCTTATCCTGCTGGGTCGCGGGGAACCTGGAGCCTGTCCCAGGGAGCATGGGGAACAAGGCGGGGTGCCAGTCCATTGCAGGGCACAATTGCATACACATTCACACACCCATTCATACACTATGGACACTTTGGACATGCCAATCAGCCTACCATGCATGTCTTTGGACTGGGGGAGGAAACTGGAGTACCCGGAGGAAACCCCCACAGCACAGGGAGAACATGCAATCTCTGCACACAGGGCAGCGGCGGGACTCGAACCCCCAACCCTGGAGGTGTGAGGCAAATGTGCTAACCACTAAGCCACCATGCACCCCTATAATGGATTTGTGTAGTGTTTAATTTTTTTTTTTTTTCAAATTTACTGTGAATTTTTTTTTTAAATAATAAAACTGGAATGTCATCACATACTGTGAAAAATATATTTCAAGGTCACTGTAAACTGTAATGCAAAAAGTGACTCACCTAACCAGCCCGTTATCCTGTCAGAAAGAATATGTCTCATCTAAGATAAAACAGGGAAAGCAGCTCTGTGTAGTCATACTCAGTAAGACCTCAGAATTCCTTTTTCCAGGGTAGTGTTTTGTTTCTCTTTCTGCTCCAGTTCCTACATTTGAGCTGATAACAGATTTATCTCCACTCTAAGATGTAAATCTATAGAAACAAATACTTGGAGAAAGATTATGTATTGCAGGCTTTTAACTGTTAATTGTGCACCTTTTGACTTTTTTGTATGTAAGTGCATAAAGCTTCAATTGTTTAATTAATGTAAAACAGTGTATTATTCTTGATTTAATTATTATTATTATTTTTTTACATATACATATATATATATTTTTTCTTTACATACTCTTTTCTTTACATTCTTTACATACAGTCTACAGAACCCAATTGTTGCCTCTGAGTATTTTCTTGGGGTATAAATGAGGTTTCAGACATGCAATCACCAAGGTGAAAACCAAAGAACACAAAAGAGATATATAGTGGTTGACCTGCACAAATCAGGTAATGGATAATATAAATACATTTAAAAAAGTTACCAGGGAATACTATCAGGGCCATAATAAGTAAAAAAAAAAAAAAAAAAAAGTCTGGAACAGTTGGACTAAGACAAAGGATGAGCAGTCTGCCCTATACACACTGATGAAGATGTGCAAATTTAAGAATATTATAGAGCTTGAAATGCTCTGTATGAAATCCAAGATGTCTCTACAAGTGTCTCCAACCTTAGACATTAGAAGAAGAGGCTCAGTACTGTTATTTTCAGCACCAAATAGCCTATCAATTGTAGGGTCTTGAAAATCACACCATGGTAAAACTGTTATCAAAAAATACAGAGTCTATAAAGTGTGTGATTCATTTTATATACTCATTTGTTTCATTCATGAGGGGGTGCCAATATAGGTGTTTCTATATTTCTATAGAAAACATCTATGGAATATATAGATAGATCTACATAAATATCTATAGGTCTTTCTGTATCTCTCTTTTTTTATACTTATTAAAAGAACAAAAGAATTTTATGTTACCGGTAGATGAAGACTGATTCAGAATAAGGGAGACACAATGACATAACCAGTACTTGTGCAAGGTAAGAACATTTTACTTCATTAACCTGGATATTCATATTGTTTAAAGATAATGTGGATAATGTGTTATCCAGAACGTGTTATGAGGTTCAGAACAAAGTGTGAAGCTTATCCACGCCCACTCACAAACCTGTCGTCCAACATGGTGGACGAATCTGTAATGAGTGCTCAGAAGAAGATATGGCTTTCCTGAAATTGCAGTTAGTAACCCATGTAGTTATATTCAATAATCACTTTTATAAGAAAGATGATTAGTCCCTGTTTTATAATTACTACTTCTGTAAATAGTATGTAGTTTGTGAAAAGTAACTCTCCTTACAGTGCTTGAGTAAATTCACTGTAATGGTACTCTTTCGAGTATGATCAAATCATATTACTTTTACTTGATTTATTATTTTATTTTATATATATATATTTTTTTCAAATAATATATTAAACTTTGCTACAATTATTTTTGATTACTGCTACAAAGTAAAACAAGTAGAACTCAACACACCAACAGACAACAAGTCTAGTTCTCCTTGTTACCAAATTTTATGCCAGAAATACCCTTAAGATATAATTCAGGAAGGAAGCTATTGAAGAAAATCCAAACAGTGGCCCTGTTTGAATCAATTCCAAAATCGAATCAGTTCATCTACTGGTTACAATGATAATTCCATATAAATCCTACAGACATTCAAGCACTTGTTCTTGAGATATCGTGCTAACGGGAATCTCTGGTGGATGCACGGATGAATGAATTATTATTGTGCATTTAATAATGAATAATGCATTAATACTGCAGACTGTAAGACACTTAAGTGAGACAGTAGGTGCTTTTAGTTAAATAATTAAAATTGCAAAGCCAATCAAATCAAAGCAATCGCCTGAACAAATTCTACACTTCATGTACCAAATGCTTAGTCAACAGTGAGACGGTGGAGATGCCAAATATATCAGGCTCCTTTAGTTTTTAAATGTTTATTTATTTTTTAAAAAAATTATTATTAAGAAAACAAAGGGGAAAGAAAAAAAGAGAAAGGAAGAAAAAAAAAAAAAATTATGCAGATGTACATATACTTATCCGTAAATCAAAAAGCACCCTTTTGCAACAGGAAAAAAACAAATACTTAGGAAACACACACACACACACACACACACACACACACACACACACAAATAAACAAAAGCTATAAACCTACAGTATATTCATACATATTCACAAATATTTCTAAATATATATTTACCCCTCACACTCTCAAGAACGTCTGGTTTACTCATGTAACCCTGTTCCATGAGAAGGGAACAAGACGTTGCGTGAGCTTCATGCCGTGGGAAGCGCCCTTGCGCATGAACTGTATCTGAAGCTTGTGTAACATTATGCCTATTTATAGGCCTGCCGTGATCAGGTGACATTGCAATTAAGTGAATCGCATGATATAAAACCAGCACCTGTGAACCGCGATGTCAACCTCTATTATTTAAAGCGAAGACACAATTCACAGACATGCATCAGTATGACAAAGCTATGCAACGTTCAGTTCCCTTTGAAAAGGAATATTTGTGTTACGCATGTAAGCATGTTCCCTGAGAAGTGAACGAAAGCTAATTGTGTGAGCTCCACGCTGTGGGAACGAGAATACCCACTCCATCATACTGAGCACATGGCCTCTACAAAAGGTCACTGCAAGACACTTGAGCCCGAGGTGGAACGTATATACAGGTTATAATATTGAATGAAAGTGTGTGGCATAGACCACCCTGCCGCAGCACACACATCCTGTAAGGGTACCCCTTTGGACAAAGCCTTCGAGGAGGTGACTCCCCTAGTGGAATGACCCCGTAGGCCCTGAGGCGTAGCGAGACCACGCACCTCATAAGCGATAGAGATTGCTTCCACTATGCAATTAGAGATGCGCTGCTTCGACACAACATTACCTTTACTGTCACTGCCAAAGCAGACCAGAAGCTGCTCCGACTTACACCACTGGCCGTAGCGGGTGGACATACAGAGAGCCCTTACTGGATTGTATGTGCAATTTCTCTTGTTCTGGTGTGGGCAGCAGATGTAGGTACTTTAGGAATATAATCCGGCCTAGGATATAGGAAGGCCTTGGCTAATAGAGGGGCAAAGTGAAGGCAGGAAGGTACAACAGAGAGAGCTTGTAGATCTCTTACTCGCTTGAGAGATGTCAGGGCCAGCAGAAGAGCTACCTTTAGAGTCAGAAGCTTCTCTGAGACTGACTCTAAGGGCTCAAATGGGGCACCTGACAGAGTTTCCAGGACCACAGAAAGGTCCAGGGAAGGTATACATGGTCTGCAGATGGGCCTCAGCCGCCTGACACCATGCATAAACCTCGAAGTTAGAGGATGTTGCCCGACAGATGCTCCATCAATAGGGGCAAACTCTAGCTAGAACTTGCGGGAGCAGAGCGATCAGTTGAAAGCATACAGATATGATCTCGTCCATGTGTGCACCGTGGTTCCCAGCCCCAATGGTGCAGGAGTGAGGGCAAATCACAGCACTGCTGTGTTGTGTGTTGTCTTGTATAAAGTCACTGGTTGACATGCAGCCGAATAATTCGTTAGTAACATGACTGAGTAATGTAAACATGTCATTGGCTATTTTTATATGCAAAGATTTTTGTGAATTTGGATTAATTAATGCCAGTTCAGATCCAGAATGAGCTGTTTACATGTTTCCTAAACCGGACTTTATAAAATTTGTTCTTATCTCTATGTTAGTTGTAATCCAATCCTAAATTGTGCGCATGTACTGGAGCAAGATTTAGTGACCACTTTATCATAATAACATGGAGTGTTTGAGTCAGATCAGCTTTTTCCTTCTCATTGTTGTCATCCAAATGTGATTATTAAACAGAGGGTGAGAAGAAGAGTTCACGACCACAGAAAAGTTAAAAAGCTTTTAATTCATTAATTCATATTTTCTGGACATGTGTATGGATGCTCTGGTGGTTGAAAGTAACAAAGTTACTCATTGTCTAACGTTAACAATATTAACAATAGAGAAAGTAAGGCTTTATCAGGGTTTTTCTTTCTTGTTTTACCATTTCTACATCCTCACTAAATGGCTGATGAAAACGCTGAACTTTACTGTTTCCTGCACCTGCCTCCGAATGTTAGTTGGATGTCCATCACATAACCGATCCATCCTCACAATTATTTTAAATAGATTATCCGTATGATGAACTGGGTTTTCTGGGAAGCATTTAGCCATATGGTGCACTTCTGCCAGTGAGCCAGCAAGTGGCACTAAAAACTTACTAAAAGCATGGAACAAGGGCTCAAAGAATATACGCCCCTAGTCCGCATGGAAAACAACTGCACAGCTGTAAAGGCCAAACCCAAAACCTGATTCCAGATGTCTGTGTCAACCAGGCAAAGCTTTGTATACAGAAAACCACTGGACTACGAGTACAGCTGCAGGTCTTATCATGTCCACTTTGCAATACAAATGTAAGTAGACCTATACTTTACGAAACACTGTTTAGCTCGGAAATGAAACGCTGAAGAGCAGGCACAGGCTGTGTGACAGAGTGAAGGGACGTACCATGCAATAAATAGAGCAACGGAATATACTACATAGGCTGTCTAGATAATGTTGAGAGCTTACACATTAATTATGTACTGTATGGACAGATGTCATGTTTCATCAGGAAGCCAGAAGAGCATCTTTTTATAGGTAAAAATATCATTTTTTAAGCCTAGTACATTAAATATGTCCATAACAGGTTGCAGCATGTATAAATGGCATTTTATGGTACAATGTGAATTTGAATGTAGTTGACTCTATATATATAGGTCATGGGACAAGCCGACTTAATTAACATTAAAACCCATTAACATTAGCTTGTGTTCAGTATGAGCGAACTGACTTGTTGTAGCCTAACATATTATTTTCAGTACTACAAAATAAAGATGTAAAAATGCTCTAGACAATACAGAAGCTATCAGGTAATTGTAAAGCAAGTAGTAAAACTGCTGTATTAATATGCATTTGAAGTGAGACTTTTGAGCAGCTATAAGACGTTTTTAACCGCATTATAACAGCAGTAATGTGAATGATATCTTTATTCCATCAATTAAGATCATGCTTTGGAGTGGTGTGCAACATTGCTATATACCATAATGTACAGTATATTTAAACATAAAGTCTATATTGGTTTATATTAGCTGTGTTTACAAAAATAGTAAGTTTTTTATGATAGAGAATAAATTTAAAAAAAAATCTCATTGGCAGATTTGAACATTGAATAAGGAATAATCACCTGCAAGAATATGGGAGACCCCAAAACAAAAGAGGACATGATCAGACATGATGAGTGCAGCACTCTCTGGCCCAATGGTATTGAAGCCATCATCAGCTCAGACCTCTCTGTTTCTCATCAGAACCAGCACAAGTTGATGATGAGAGGAACTATGGATTGGCCAGCGGAGAAACAACACTTGATTAATAACAAACCTGAAGAGAAATCTGAGAACGACACCATAAGGTTCTCCTTAGACGGCAGTGCATCAGGTAAACTTGTCTGTGCACTGCAGTGAACAGGCCTTAGGCTTTCCACTCCAAGCTAAAGAGCCTCTTGACGCTAATTTTCTGAAAGGTTAGGCTAGGGTCAGCTTTCATTCCTATTAAAGCACATGAATGTATGGCACACATTTGCACCTGCAGTCTGTCATAACATGTCTCAAGTATGCCAGAATTTTTATGCCACGTCATATCCTATTTATAGCCTAGCAATTTTTTGTTGATGGGCTGAAACATGAAGTAGTGTTTTGTCCATTACCATGTTATATTCTCAATGTACAACATTAGAAAACTGAGTAAAATATTAGACATTTCTTATTGAAAATAAATAATGGAATTAGGTGGCATGCTAGCACAGTGAGTAGCAGTGCCATTTCACAACCCCAGGCTCCTGAAGCTTGGGTTACTCTCAGTATGGAGTTTCATCACCCCCCCCCCCCCCCCCCGCCCCCACTAAGGGGAGAAGTCATGAGGTGACTATATGATGTAGTAATTCATATAAAATTCCACTGTTGTTGTCTATTTGTCCCTTTCATCTTCTCACTTTGTACATGCTCTTGTATGTCTTGGAGCTATCTTTGCAACAGCTTGTGGCTACAGTTGGAGCTGCAGGCAATCTGTCCTCCGAAGCTGCCAATAAATTAACTTCTTATATTTTCAAGTGGCTTTGTGTAGAACTCGCCTCTCTATTTATTTTAATTGATATGAAAATTGAAAAGTGCCAGGGTGCCAAAATATATACTGTATATAAACCTGTAACACTGTCATATGAAAGATCTTCTGAAATATGATGTATAGTATCTTTTCTCAACGAGAATTTCCATTTAGTCTGATAGAGAAGGTCAAAAAAGTGCTTAAAATATATTTGCCATTTGATGGCTTGATGATGTAGTGATATTAATTATGTGTTGTAGGTACTAGTGCTCCAGGGCCCAGTCCTGCCTTTTTAGACACACTGAGTTCTCTGGGTGAACACACAGATCACATGCTCTTGCCTCACTCCTTACATCAGGTGGGTTTAATTAACTGTAAAATGATTGTGCAGTCATGCGTATAGAAATAGCAGATTCAGAGAATGTCCTATGTGTGTGTTAAAAAGTCCTATGGTATATTTATTTAAATTGACTATATATATATATATATATATATATATATATATATATATATATATATATATATATATATATATATATATAGATAGATAGATAGATAGATATAAATTTTTTCACTGCAACTGTTGATACATAAGCAAGAATTTAAATATTAAATTAAATATAAACCCATTAAATATTATTATTATTATTACTCCTTTTCATTTTGTTGAATTTCTCATTAAACCTTCTAATATGTATTAGAGGTTAGATGTTTAGAATGGCAATTCAAGTCCATATGAAAGCTTTATATTCCTGTTCATTACAGATTTTACAGGCTTAAAAGGCTTACAGGCTAGACTTAATAGTAACATGATTTTCAAGCCTGAGTGATTGCAGAACTAGCAATATTAGTAATTAAAGCCTCATTAAATTAATTAAATTAAGTAATTAAATTGCTGAAACTGATTTCAGTACTACCAGGCTCAACAATCCTCAATGTGTGGATTTAGAACAGTATGCGAGTTCTTTTGCTATGTTATCCACACTTTTTTTTTAATGTCATACCTGCTTTCAGGGCCGGACAGTGAGTTGATGGAGTTGGATGGTAGACAATAATCAATGCCCAAATTATTTGTGACTGGAATACCTGTAGTGCCCTAACTCCAACATGATACCAACAGCGATATGTTGAGATTGCAGGCTAGGTACTGTAAATACTGCTGACAATTCATTATCCATCCTCTGATGCTCTGGCACAGTTTGCTCTTGGCTCTTAATAAAAATAATGCCCATAACTGCAGTCAACCTGAAATCCTACAGGGTCCAATCCAACATTTCAAGCAACAGAGCAGTGGACTGTAGTAGATCATTAGGTTTATTAACGAAGACTATAAGGAAATATGGTTAGCTCAAATATCATTCCCAGTGCCTGAAAAAAAACCTTTCTGTGCCACCTAGACATGTCTTTGGCACACAGGCCTGGAAGGCATGAGACTGTCACCTCCTGCTTCCCAGAAACATCATGCCATTACTAGAGTTAAAATGGTTGAATTTTATCAGTGACTCTAAACTCTACACACACACACACACACACACACACACACACAGACTTTTGTATGTTTGTAAAGTGGCAACATGATGTCATGGTCCAGATTCATCAGATTTTACAGGTTGAATATTGCTTCATTGCACCCAGTGTGCTCTGCAGTGGGCTTGAGTGATACCTATCGTCGATAAAGGACAGAATCAAAATGCTGCGTGATTCTTATCCTCACCACACTTGCTGTCATAGAACCGTGGTTACATTCATAATCTTCTGTTTTCAGAAACAGATAACATGATATATTGAAAAGTGCCATCTTAAAATTGAACATTTATTAGGTCACAAGTTCAATTCAACTCAATTCAATTTGATTTTTGTAGCACTTTTAACAATGGACATTGTCTAAAAGCAGCTTTACAGAAGCATATAAACACAGGATACAGATTTTAAGTGTGTGAATTTATCCCTTTTGAGCGAGCGGGTGGTGACGGTGGTGAGGGAAAAACTCCCTAAGATGATATGAGGAAGAAACCTTGAGAGGAACCAGACTCAGAAGGGAACCCGCCCTCATCTGGGTAACAACGGATAGTGGGAAAGTAAAAGAATGCTTATTATGGCAAAACTGCAGGTGGTTTTGCAGTTCCAAGGCCATAGTAGCAACCGTAGTCCCAGCAACCACAACGAGAATGTCCATGTGGAATTGACGTCCAAAACCATTTCCATGGTACTTCAAGCGGTACCATCCTCAGCAATCTCCAGGATGTAGTCTCCAGTTACCCATGTTTGTACCCATGTACAAGTGTTACCCATGTTTGCTTTAAGATGAACACTTGCAACTGTAGGAACTCTGTAGACAAACTTAATTGTCTTAAAGTAGGAGGCTTTTATTCCTCTAACAGCTTCCTTTTCTTATAGATAGCAGAAGCTTATTTTCTTGAAGAGGACTGTATCCTTTATATGGTGTTACAAAAATATGGAGTTATGACTGTAGTCATATTGATCAGGAACCCTAATGAGGGTGGGATTTTGAGTTGAGTTTTAGCATGTCTCAAAGGGTGGTAAATCTATTTTAAAATATTTTAATTAAAAAAAAAACTGTATGCAAAGGAAATATACAATACAATACACAACTACATACTATGAATGTTACTACTAGTGTTAGCTTTAACTCGCTGACTCTGGCAGATCATTGGGCATTTCAGTTCCTGCATTTGGAGATGCTATATCATGAAAGACTGCTTTCCAACTTGTTCTCTATGCAGAAGGACTGGGGTAAGTAAGCTTTAAAAAAGGCTTCAAAGCTAGCACAGTAGCAAACTCTTTGCAAAATAATTAGATCAAAAACTGAATATGGAACACTGCAGGCCTAAAATTGCTCTCCAGTAACATTACAGCACTTAAGCACTGTTCCAGATAGGAGTTATCTTGACCTCTGTTCTAATATACAAAACTGCTTTGAGATTGTAGTTAGGTTTCCTCTTTTCCTCAGTAGTATGTACGTGATTTACTTGACAGCACTCAAAACCAGTGCTATTGAATGCCTTGGTTAACTTGTGATTTTTTTAGAGATCAATGTTTAGGTTATAAAGCACCATTATTTGGATTATTTTGCTATTTGCATATGTTGGTTATCAAACATCCACATTCACAACTCTTATCTAGAAGATCTGAGGCTGGTCAAGATGTTTGGAGAAAAAAAAGCTTGGTTAGTGATTAGTATGCTGCAAATCCTTGATTATATAATATCAGTATTGCAAAGGCCAAATATAGTAATGATGATTGTAGACATTGTTGAGTGTGAAAGTAGACTTTCATTTTGTGAGTGTGTGTATGTCTGTGTGTGCGTGTGTATGCGCGTGCCTTGCCATGGTTGCATTCAGAATCCCAGTGGAAGGCTGTCTCTCAAGCCAATAACTGTTCTCGTGTGACGATCCACTATACCGAGACTGAGGCAAAGCGCATGAACTCTCTGAAACGCATCTGTAGAACACACCAAAGGTATAAAATCATGTGGGTCAAAGGCTTGATTTTTTTTCTTCACGCAATGTAAACATAGTTCTGGAGGCCAGATACATATTCATTCCAAACAGACACAAACAAGATTAGTTTTACACCTGAGAGCAAGGACTTATTTGAAAAAGCTAAAAGAATGTGATGGTGTACAATACTGTATGTTTTTATATGTTCTGTATACCTGCTGTGAATGAAAACCCTCATTTGGTTTTCACTGAGCAATATTAACGAGCCTTGAAACTTGTGTACACATTTTTGGGTAATCTTGAATATAGATTTGTTTATAAGGCAGGGTGAACACAGCTAACCCCCCCCCCAAAAAAAAAAAAAAAAAAAAATTGTCTAGACAAGAAACCACACCTTATTAATAATGCATTCCTGAATTTATGATTTTTGGCTTTTCCTTCAGTACAATTTTCTAGTTTTATAGGAGTGTGTTTTTGTAGTCGGTCTTGTACTGCTGATCTACCACACCTACAACAGTAATTTATTATAGTAAGTCCTTTATCATAGTGCTGCAGTGTAAATGTAATCATTATTAAGTGTGCAGATAACATGCCTGAACTCACACAGCTTCTTTCTCCCCAGACCTAATCACAGTGTGGAAAAGGTAAGATATAAAGTTCTCCTCTATTTTTTCCACACATTCTGAGTTTTTTTTTAATAACATGGCTTGTCTGAGACTGAAAAAGCAGGTAATCGAGGAGAGCGTTACAGTTCAGCAGACAAGTACTGGAAATCCTTTTCAAATGAAGGAGTGGACAGAGCAGCCATGGACTGACCCAGAAGAGGAAAATGGGGATGAAGAAGAGAACACAGAGGAGGCTCTGGATGCTGAAAGTTTGCCAGAGGTGGTGCAGGAGGAGGTGGCCAGAAGACAGAAGTTATCTGGGGAGGAACTGACTGAGCTAGTTGAAGTTGAGGAGGTAAGAAGACTTGAAAAGTAGGTTTGTGCATCAAATACTTGTTAGCCTTTCAGTCTAAAAAATACCCTCAATATGTACCCTTGAAGTGAGTGTTTTATTTATTTATTTTTTATTAATTATATGGATGACTTGATTTTATTTGTCAAACTGGTTCAAACGCATTGCTCTATTGCAGTTCCATTATGAATCAATTTACATTTGTACTGGTGTCACAGTAAGTCTAGATATTATCATTATATTTGTGATTTTGGACATTTAGTTGCCTGGCTAAGGATGTAAACAGCTCTACAGTTCAGTAATCAGTGACCAAACCTCAAAGCATCTGCTTCTAGTTATCTGACTCCATTGGTCAGTCCAGTAGGTCTCAAAAAACAACATATTATAATGCTGTCTGGAGGACTTACAACAGGCAGCAGCAGAAATTTGTGGAAAACAACTTGAGGGAAAGTAATGACTTGCGGATCAGCTGGGTGTGGGCCTCTTATATAACACACAGGCCCTCAGGAGAAAAGCAGCAAATATTCACTCTTTTGGACTAATCAAAGGAAACCTAGGCTTTGCCTCAAATGGCATACTTATGCATATGTAACTGTCTAATGTGCTCACTCAAAAGCCCAGGGTGATGTACTACATTCTCTAAACAAAGGATGTTCAGAAAAATTAAATTGTTACATAAACTGTACATTAAAGGGTACAACAATCATTGCTGGTTATGTTAGCATTTCCCAGTTACACTTAGTATTTAAATTGAACAAACCACTCATGTACAAATCCCCATTAATTACAGTACTATGAAAAAGCAAAGAAGCCTTTGGGAGTAATGCAGATCAGACATTTCTGGATTTAAAAAAGTCGTTTGAATTTTGCCAAAATGTACTTTGATGATCCTCAAACCAATTGGGAGTATAATCTGTGGTCGGATGAATCGAAAGTGGAACCAAACACAAAATTCCACAAAAAGAACGTCATACCTATGGTCAAGCATGGTGGTGGAAGTGTGATGGTGTGGGGATGCTTTGCTGCTTCAGGGTCTGGGCAACTTGCAATTATTGAAGGAAACATGAATTCTGCTCTCTACCAGAAAATCCTAAAGGAGATTGTCCGGTCTTCAGTCCATAAGTTGAAACTCAAGCACAACTGGATTATGCAGCAAGACAATGATCCAAATTATAGGAGTAAATCCTAGTCCAAGAAGTAAGTGAAAGTCTGATCTCCAGTTATCAGAAGCGTTTGGTTGCAGTTATTGCTGCTAAAGGTGGCACAATAGATTCTAAGTTTATGGGGCAGTTAGTTTTTCACATGGGTGGTTTTGGATAACTTTTTTTTGCTTCAATAAAAAAAACTTTGCTGTGTGTTTACTCAGGTTGCCTTTGTTTTATGTTGTATTCTAAAATCTAAAACTATTTAGTATGAGGTATACATAAAAACAGAAGAAATCAGGATGAGGAATCAGGAAAGGGGGTCACACCAGATACTGAAAGTGAAGTTACACATACTTTTGCTGCTCACAGATATGTAATATTAGATAATTTTCCTCAATAATTAAATGACCACATATTATATATTTGTCTCATTTGTTTAATTGGGTTCTCTTTATCTACTTTTAGGACTTGTGTCATATTTATGCAGATATATAGAAAATTCAAAAGCATTCACAAACTTTCAAGTACCATTGTAGATATATGGTCTGTATATAGTTAGATAGATAGATTACATTATATCAAATAAAATATTGTGTGCGAAAAAATGCCTGAAATAACTGCTCTGTGACACTTCAGTAAGTTTCGCTACTTTGGACTGTGTGCAATTAGACAATATTTGACATTTATTCCAAGTCATGGCTCTAACATGGTTAAATGCTTAAAAGTGATAGGTGTAGGCTGAGATGATGAATTAATTGTTGTTTCTACTGACCTCATGTGGTGACTCTTTTTTATTACCACAGTAATAAAAATTGTATATGATAACTCAATCCTTTTGCAGTGCTTTTCTAATCTATGTGATTGGTGGTGGTTGAACAAACCCATGCAACACTTTCCCTCCATGTTTTCGTCTTGAGGGATGTGCAGTATTTAATGGGTATCTGCATTTGTTATTGTAGACCTTTCCCTCCAGTGGTCTCATCTCCATCTTGAAGAAGAGAGCATGTCCAGAGGAATGCAGTCCTGTCAGTCCCTCTCCACCTAGAAGCTCCTCCAAATTCAAAGTCCGCTTCAGTGAAACAGATGCCTTACTGGAAAATGGTATGATTTTCTTGTGTGGAATTTTATACTTGGTGTGATACAACTTAGTTGTATTAATATTTGTATCATATTAATGTACAGATGAAGTTGGTGAAGACTCCTGTTTATTCTTCCTTGTCCTGTGCCTGGTAACGGTGCTCATCAGCATGGGCAGTACCATGCTCTACTGCTTCCTGGGTGGGGCTTATTCAAATATTTGCATGGATTTCTCACACAACATGGACTTTTACTTTGGATTTGTATACCAAGTGGTGGACACTCTCACACCCTGGTTCATTCCTGCATCATCATAGTTCTGTTGCACTGGTAACACACTCCTGTTTTTCCTTCATCTGATGATTTCAACGTCAAACAGCAGAAACAAAGGATACCTCTTTACCTGGTGAAGACAACTGGACAACTCAATTCAAGTGTAAAAGTATTGTCAGTTACTGGAGGCTCATCTTCCACTATACACAGATTGTGTAGAATTCACATTATATTAACTACTGCATCTAATTAACTGATAATTCTATGCTCTTGTGGCTTGTTTCACCAGATCTATTTTTATTTCTTTTGTGTTTCGTTAGCAATAACATTCCATAATTATGTATTGTCAACTTAAAAAAATATCAGTTCACTAATTAATTTCATTTCAGTTCAATTCACAAATCACCACATAATTTGCTTGCTTATAAAAATGTAACCTTGTTTAGTATTCTATAATGTCAGACAATATTTTATGCTCACAATATTTTATTACTCACAGTTGCACACATCTGGAAATTTCACTGTGCTAAATTGAAATGCATTGCTCAGTGTTACTGTGGCTGTATTTCTATTGATGCAAATGAACAGATCACTTTGATGCACCTGAGAACCAACAGCACAGGTCCACATGAAAAGCAGGGTATTATGTGCTCTAATTTTACTATTAAGACAACCTGTTTAATCATTTGTTTATACAGTAATTATGACTAGACTTGTGACCAGATTTGGGTATAATGTGTTATTTTGTAACGCGTTTTGTTACTTTTTCTGATGATGCAGTAATGTAAGGCATTACATTTTAAATTGATATACTTTGATTACAGTTACTGATGTCAATAAAATTACATTACTTGCATTACAAATTTATTCTAAAGAAAACAATATGAAGTAAATTTATTTTTAAAATAAATCACGTTTTGCGCGGCTGCCAGGGGAGTAACCTGGTGGGCATTGGGGGCTGTTGCCCCAAAGATTTTTTCTTTAGTCCCGAATAATTATCCACTTGGAGCAGTCTGGAGCAGTTTACTGAATGTCAGTAAAAGAAGACTGTCTGTAACTTTATATCTTCAGTGAATGGAGACAAGATCAATCAGACAGGGTTTACAGGAAAATACATGGAAATACTTGTGTCTTATTGGCTGACAGCTCTCAATTCTGCCAACGCTACAGTGTGAGGAAAAATGGATATATACACCAGTAAAGGGGTTGAAATTGAAACAGTAACATCATCTGATGCTGAGCAGGAGAACAAGGTGTGTAAATGTCTATATGAGTTCCAGTTTACATGAAGATGATATGAGCAGAGCATAAGGAAAGATAATGTACTCAGCATGGTACTGTAGCAGCTAAACCCATACAGTGAGATCTTGGCTAGTGACACCAAAAGTGCCTAGTTAGAAAAGTTTTATATTTAATCAGTCTGGTAGTCCTACAAACAGTGATAACACCTGACGCAAGTTTTATTATAAAACTTACTGAAAGATCTCTGAGTTTCACTTTGTAGTGTATTTTTGTAGGTTTCAGAGGTTTTGAAAGTAAAGTGAAAGTAAAGTAATTAGTAATCTGATTACTTTTTACATGAAGTAATCAGTAATGTAATCAGATTACAATTTTAAAGTAGTAATTAGTCATCTATAGTGGATTACTTTTTTGAGTAACTTACCCAACACTGGTTGGAACAAACACCGAAATGTGTCTGTGTATTTTTTAATTATTCCGAACTTTATTTATAGCTATATTCATTGTCCTATTTTTAAAAGTCCATATGAAAAAGATGCTTTTGTTACGTGTGCCCTCATTCACACAGACAGAAAAGTTCATTGTATAATGTGTATAACCCTTTATGCTAAATACATTCAACTATGAATATAAATTCAAACAAACCTGCAATTATTGGCACCCACAAATTGCAAAAAAATGACATGTATAAAAGAAACATTCTTTACATATTAATTCTTAATAAATTAAAGCTGATTTAAAAGGTTTGGCATTAATGAGATTTGTTTTCGTTTAAGGCACATTTATCAACTGGAAAGGATATTTTTGGCTCTTATAATCAGCTGTTTGAATTAGACCTATGCTGAGTCTGACTTGTGACCTGCAGTGTGTTTTGGCTGAACTTCAGCTTTCTGTCTTCATCATAGTTGTGACTGTGATCATGGAGGGAAATGGAAGTCAGCCATCTTGGCTCGGCAGAGTGAGCAGGAACTCTGGCCATTAACATCTGACTTATTGGGGCCTACTAATAGCATTAAGGAGTCCTTTTGTCTTTTCTTCCTCCACTGATTTTAAATTATATTATAAATTATCTAAATTAACACTAAATATAAAGTATGACTAGATGCAGTATACATGTAGAACTAAATATCAAGTCTGTCCTGTCTGGCTGCCACCTTGATTCAATCTTGTGTGGTTTAAAAGGTTAATATTATCTTCGTAAGAGGGTCCCAGTGGGATTGGAATTTGTAAAGACTGTTTTGTGAAAAACCTTCACTTGTAGGTTTTTCATTCTGTACATCGTTTTGCTTTAGCTAGTGAAAAAGTGCATTGTATAAATGCTGTGCAAACCAGCCTGCGAGGTACACCTTTCTAATGAGAACAGATGCAGCACTAAAAATGCTGCTTTTCCAATGCTGCCATTATGTTATGAAAGCCGATATGAGAGTTATTCAATGTTTGCTTGCATGTGGGACCTGTGGAGGAATATTTCAGACAATATTAAACCAATGAATGAATGAATGAATAATTAAATAAATAGTAAGCTGGGAAATGGCGCCACTGTGTGGATCTAGATAATGCAGTACAGTTTTTAATAGCCAGACTGATACAGCAAGATGGCTAACCATATCGTTCTGCACAGTCACTAGCATCCTGTATTAAATGTGATCTACAAGGTAGACTCTTCATTACACACTGTTTTCCTTGTAACATTAGCTGTAGCTATTACTGATCAATAAAAGGCCCACTTTCAGACATCCTGGCATCATGTCAGCAAACATAGCTTGTGTCTGCTTACAGAATGTAGCAAAAGCAAAGCTGCCACCTCGTAAATGTGATCCTGCAGCTCTTGCAATGCCACTGGTCTTGTGAAGGATTTAAGGAGGTGGATTCAAAGGATTCAAAGATGCTGAGTCCATTAATGTTAGCAAATCTTAGTATTCTTATAATCTCCACTCTGAGAGAGTGCGTTCAGGTGCCCCGGTATCCATCCATCCATCCATCTTCTACCGCTTACTCCTTCTTCAGGGTCACGGGGAAACCTGGAGCCAATCCCAGGGAGCATTGGGCACAAGGTGGGGTACACCCTGGACGGGGTGTCAGTCCATCGCAGGGAACAATCACACACACACTCACACACACACACACACACACCCATTGATACACTACGGACACTTTAAACACGCCAATCAGCCTGGTGCCCCGGGATGTGATAATAATTTCAATATTTGACATATTGTCCAGTCAGTCTGAGCCTATCATGGGCACAGGCTCACATAAACTGGACAGTTGAAAATTATTTAAAAAATCACCTGGTCTTTTTTCAGTCTTCAGCTGTCCAGTTTGGGTGAGTCTGTGTCCGTGATTGCTTCAGATTCCTGTTCTCGCTGAAAGGAGTGGTACCTGATGAGGACTTCTGCAGTTGTATCCCATACATGTCAAGGTTTGAAGTTTTGTGCTTTCTGAGATGCTTTTCTGCTTACCACGATTGTAAAGAGTGCTTATTTGAGATGCTATAGACTTCCTGTCAGCTCAGGCTAGTCTGGTCATTCTCCTCTGATCTCTCTCATCAACAGGGGGTTTTAGCCTGCAGACTCTCTGCTCACAGGATTGTTATTATTTTTTACCAGTGGTGTAAACTCTAGGGACTGTTGTGTGTGAAAATCCCAGGAAATCAGCAGTTTCTAAAATGTTCAAACCCACCCAAATAGTACCAACAACCATGCCATGGTTAAAGCACAGAGATCATACTGTTCCCCCATTCTGATGTTTGATGTGAGCATTAAGTGAAGCTCTTGATCTGTATCTTCGTGATGTTTTCGCATTGTGATGCTGCCACATGATTTGCTGATTAGATAACTGCATGAATGTGTAGGTGTACGGATGTTCCTAATAAAGTCGACGTTGAGTGTAAATGATAATGAATTCTTTATTATTCTGATAAAACTTGATTCTGTTCTGTATTCTAAATGAAAATCTTCCTTCTTCATGTACCCTAATTTGTAATTTGGTATGCAAATGATGATGATGAATAAATGAATATGCAAATTAGTTGATGGCATCATCTAGCATTCTACTTGGCTCTGAAAAGAGTCGACAGCTCTCAGTTTGAAGGTACATCTAAAACTGATACTGTTATTAAAGGATTACTCTAAACAGTTCTCTAGCGTGACAGCCTCTCAACTTCATTTTGTTTGAGGCTATGTCCTTATTTATGTATGTGTGTGAGAGAGAAAGAGAGGGAGAAAGACAGAGAGAGAGAGAGAGTGAGAGAGAGAGAGAGTGTATATGAGGGTGTGATTGCACTGCTGCACGATGACACAATTAATAAAACACATGAAAATTGTATTCAATTTTTTAGAACAATCTCAATGCAAAGTATGAGTTTTTTGTTGAATTTTACTAAACAAAGTTGAACAGCTTTCTCATGAAAACTGTCAGTGAGTCATTGGCGAGCTGAAAGAGTCAGAATCATTTGGTCTGACTCAGTGAAAAGATCCGGAGTTCCCGTCACTATGCGGTTATGAGTCAGCCATCTTACGTGAGCGGCTCGATGTACCAATCACAGCATAGCAGATTATCCTGTCACACATCATGTGACAGTCACCTCTGAAGTCACCTAAGCTTTTTTTTCTCCCTGCATGTTCACGCTTCATGGGACAGATGATGATGACAATGATGATATAATTTGAGGCAATGTGTATAACATGCCTACATTACTGAGGAGCTGAGAGGATGGGGAAAGAGAGAGAGGAGAGAGGAGGCAGACAGAGAGAGAGAGAAAGAGAATGCAGTGTGATCTGAGCCCCACCCTTATTCTCCTCATCTCTCTCTCTCCTCCACCGCTCTGTTGCATTCAGGTATTCCCATCACATACGCCCACACTTAACTCGATTTTGCAATACCAACATAGTGCTTACCAGCCGCCTCCACTCACCCTTTTTTCTTTCGTGTCTTCTCAGATTCCCTTGCCCTTCCCTTGAGGGCTGTCTGGAGATTCCACACCTCAGAGCAGTAAGACGCATGTGGGCACTGCAGCGTGGGCTAGGCCTTTATCAGCTCAGCCTGTCAACATTTTCTTTGATGTAGGGCAGAAGGGAAAAAGTGATGGGATATCAGGAAAGTTATTAAGGACATGAAATTCAGATTGTGAGACAGGGAGAGAATAAAAGTGAAGGATCCAGAAAGCTAACTGTGGGCAGGTGGTGTTGAACAGGGACTGTCCCTTCATCTGTTGGTGGCTGTTTCTCCCTCATCAATTGCCATCATGTTTAATCACCACTGCAGTGGCGCAAACACAGCCAGCCGTGCCTCCTCTGTCATCCTGGTGCGGGGGAGAGAGGAAATCCTATTTACTCCAGTGCAGGAGGGGCTACGGCTCAACACGCTCGTTTTTACAAGCTCAGATAGGGGAAATAACAGAGAAAAGAGGTGTCTCTCACTGCCTTGTGTATATGTCTGGTTCAGGAACAAAACAAAGGCATGTATTATTCTCCTACACAACCTTACAGTGCCAGCATGAACAGACAGATCTGTTTGCAGAATATAACGCAACAGATGTCAGACTATTTACAATGCAGAAAGAGACGATGAATGAAGCACTACCAGTAAGACAGCATATGTTGAACAACAGATCCATATATAATGCAACATATACAGTACCCTCTGAAAGTATTGGAACGGCAAGGCCAATTCTTTTGCTTTTGCTATACACTGAAGAAATTTGGGTTTGAGATCAAAAGATGACGACGATGAGAAAATATGATGATAGATCAGAATTCCAGCTTTCATTTCCTGATACTTAAGTACATCTAGGTGTACTTAGAACATGGTATCCTTTGTTTGAACCCATCCATTTTTCATGTGATCAAAAATATTGAAACATGTGATTTATAGGTTCTTCTTGCTCTCCAGGTGTGTCCTGTTAGATTGATTGTTTAAACAATAAAAAGCTCTGAATGTCTACTCTTGGTTTGAGCCCTGGGTTTCAAATACAGTGAAGACTGTATTTGTTGTTAAAAAAGATAAACCAACATGAAGAAAAGAGGCACAAGCATTGGGAATAGCCACTACAACAGTTTGGAATGTCCTGAAAGAGTGCAAAACCACTGGTGTACTAGCAACAAGACATGGAACCAGTCGCCCAAGGTAAAGAACAGCAGTTGATGACAGAAACATTGAGAAAGCTGTGAAGAAAAGCCCAAAAACAACAGTCAGGAACAACATCCACAGGGCAGGTGTCAAGGTATCACAATCCACCGTTCTAAGAAGACTTCGAGAGCACAAATATAGACGCCATACCACACAGACTGAAGAGGTTTTAAAAAGCTGCTTTATTGTTTTTGCTGTGGATATTTTTGTTTATTAGGCTACTAGTTAAGACCTTAGGCCTTGATCACATCTGGTATTCACATCCTTCTCGAGTGATCCGCTCACAAGTGGACAGCCGAAACGTATACACCTGGCATTTTAAACGTTAAATTGTTTGCAGGCAGAATTGTCCTATGAAATTTCATGTACCTGTACAGGCTGTTTCAAACATTTCGGTCACGTCTGTAAACGAAACTTATAAACAAATGGAAGCTGAGACAAGGAAAGAATCTAGGAAAAGCAGTTGCTTTTGTCTGTGCTGTTATAGCATCAACTTTATCCAGTGTCTCGAAATGATTAGGTATTTTTCAGATAGGTTCGGCTATGTTTATATTTAATTGGCCAAATTCCTGCCACTCAACCGTTAGCCTACTCTCAGTGAACGCACGAAGATGAAGTGCTGCTGTGTACGACATCAAACAGTTGCTTGACAATAGCAGCAAATGACAGCTGTCCTGAGTCAAAACAATGCCCATGGCCATATAAGGTAATTTTAATTTCATGTTATCACATTGCTTCGTATTACATGGCCATTCATGTATTATAAATCTGCATTCATGGTAACACGGTTCTGAACACTTTTAAGGTGCCCTCTTTTTGGAAAACCAGAATAGGGTCACCCAAACTTTTGTGATGTAACGTTACCCACATCAGGGACAGCGATCTTTTATTTATTCATTTATTTATTTATTTTCTTTAAACAAATGTGAACATTGAACATGATCTTAAGCTCTAAAATAAGCTCTAAATAAAAGTACTTTAGATCATATTGGGTTCCTCTTGACTTTATTTACACATGTGATCTTGAAGTAATCCAAAAGTAAATCAAATTGCATTAGTTTCATATTGTGATACTTGAATTACGTTACTGATTACATTTTTATGAAATAATTTCTAACTGTAACGGAATAAATTTTTAAGGTAACCCTCCCAAACCTGCTTTCGATCATATCACTCAGGACAAGTGTTAATGGCAGGTGTGAGCAGGGTTATGTGCTATGAAGTAACAATGCTGTCATTTACGCAACAGTGCATAACTGTAGTTTATAGTTAAATTTGGATGAATCCATAACCCCCCCTTAGGTTTTATCAGGGTTATCAACTATGACCACTCAGGATCTGTCCAAAAAGACAGTTCTGATAGTTTCCAGTTCAATACATCCATGCAAAACAATAATGACAACCCATACAGGAGGGGTTATATTCATTTTAATTAATTCACCTAGCTACAAAATGTCAACCACGTCACAGACTGACAAGATACAGTGGGAGTTTTTAATATTACATGCATTGAGGATACCAGTCTCACAGTTTAACCTATGTGTCATTCAGGTAAGGTATTTATTTGTCTTTTTATACAGACTAGTCAACATCGTAGCAATTTGGTGTGCATAGCTCTAAAGTACAGAAGCAACAAAAACCTCTTTTTTGTCACGGATTATTTTCTTTCTTTTTTTTTTTTCTTTTTCTTTTTTTTTTAACCAATAACAAACCACACAGGGAACAGGATAACAGGATACAGTCTTCTTATAAAAGTAAGATCTCTCAGAAATATGCATCTTTGCTTTACATTGCAAATATTTGTTTATTTATTATTTTTTTTCTCAGAGCATCCAAAACCTATGATACAGAAAACAACTCTCCACCATTCAACACTTCAGTCATTATCTTTTCCAGGCTGCATAATCATTTAGAAAACAGGTCATTTTTGCAGAACCATCATTTTTGTCATGTCTGTTACAGTTCTTCTTTCGGTCAAGTTGCATTATGTTACATCAATGATCACAGTCTGTAAATATATATTGACAGAAAGAGAGCACTATTGCAAACTTGCAGGAATATGGAACGTTCAACTGTGTCCTAATACTGAGCATGCTTTTGTCAATTTTTGCTACTGCCATGTTTGTTTGTTTTTTTTAATATATTTTTAAGACAAGTTTTATTTATAAGACTCTAAAATCTACTATTCGTCATGCATAATGCACAATTCACACCACTTGGAATGCAATGTCTATTACAGCTACAGAATCTAGTTGCACTTTGTCTAAACAGTAACTGATTATGTTTATGATGAGGAAAATGAACCAAGGAAGGATACTGTAAGTGCTTTTGCATTGGTATCACTGTCATATAATTAATCATCTTTTACCCATTCATCATTTGCCATGACAACATCAAAATAAGGAGCATGACAGTAGCCTAATGAAATGGCACAGTTTTACTAAGACGATACTGAGATACTGAAAAGGAAAAACAGTTTGTAGAGCATTCCTATTATATATTTCATCCAGTAAAGAGGTTTATATCATATATCATAAATATATATATATATATAATATATGTATACATATATATATAAGCCTGTGTATATGTATACATATATACATATACATATATAGGTGACAAAAAAAAGAATAAAAACATCACAAGTGAGCTAGAGCCATCGAGCCAGCACTATATACAACCTTTGGAAAGAATGATACAGAGTATAAGAAATCATTTTACGAGGACTATCATTGAAAAAGCCGACAGACAGCACACAGAACAACATTTACAATGTAGGAGTGATATGTGCATGTGTGCAAACCTAGAAGGTAAATACCAAGATAAAAGCATGTTTGCGCCTTTTGACAAACTGCACGGTTAGTAAAAGCAGGCAATTCAGGCGCTTATCCGCTGCCAAGCATCTTTGTGGCCCTCTGGTTAGCTTCATCAATCCTGGTCTTGTTGGACTCAGCCTAAGAGACAACAAACAAAAGAAAATGTAAGTCATTACAGCATTTTGTTGTGTACTTTGCAGTGTACCCAAACACAAGTATGCAGTGTTAAATCTGACTCATTAGAATTATTGCCTAGCGTAAAATACCATATATCCGTCACTCAATATAACAGTTTATAGTAACAGTAGCAAATGTAAACATTTCAATATTGGGTGATTTGAAAAAGTTCCTAGCTGATGTTAGGCTAACTGTTGTATATAGCGCAAATAAACCATATCGCTCAGGTTGTTCGCAAGCTAGCTTATGTGTAAATTTAACAAAAATTCCCTAGCCGAGTTGGCTAGCTAACTATTAGACTAACTATTGTGTCCTTAAAACTCGTAACTAAGACCGCTAACTACTTAGCTAATGTTAGGTATTATATTGGCAGCAACTAACGGTTCCAACATTCCTATTTTCGCCCAGGTGCAAATAGCATCTGACTGTATAAACGCATTTCATTTTGTTAAAATCATAAACGAATTTATTAACGTGATGTGAACTTTTATAGACAGAAGCATGATAAATCTTTCCTTTAAAAATCTGAATGTTCTAATGGGACCTACCTTGTCCATGATCCTGTCAATTTGGCGATTCTGGGTGTCAATCTCATTACCCATGTCAAGAGCCATGTGGCGCAGGTTACCAATGATGCCTCCCACCTGCTCCAAGTTCTCATCCATCTCATTTTCCCGGGCATCATCTGTTACCCTGCACAGACGATCACATATAGGACTTGACATGAGTACATTGCAGGAGTATTTCATGGTTTTATGGCTCCATGGCTTTGGTTACTGTCTTTTGCATGTTCTCCAAGTGGGTTTCCTCTGGGTGCTCCGGTTTCCTCCCACTTTGCAGAGACTAGCCACTAGTTGGATTGGTGATTCTAAATTATCCATAGGTATGAATGAGTGCACAGTGTGTGTGCACGATGGACTAATGTCCTATCCTAGGTATGTCCCTGTCAACTCTTACCTGGATGGAGTGGTTACTGAAGATGAATGAGTACTTGTTCTGAGCATGCACATTATTATTCACTCACAACATCTAAGTTAGCCTCATCCCTTTCTATATAACATATATTTGACATCAATTGGTCTTGTCAAAAATGGTCTCAGCAGTTTAGCTGTCTTAACCATCCCTGCATTCTCATCTCAAGTCAAGTTCTCATCCGAGGTAGCCTTACCTGCGGATGAAACCTCCACTGATGGCCATCTGTTCCCGCTCATCAACAACACGGGCAGGCTGGCTGTTCACCACACCATCCTGGTTGTTGCCCCAGGCCTTGCTTCCCCCACTCTTCATTCTGCATGAATAATGAAGAACATGAACGCCGAGGTGGCCGGAAAGCTTCCATATGACAAGTGTTTCTACCCACACACACACACTAGCAACAGTGGACAAATGCTAGACGAACAGGCAGGCACTAACAGGCATACTTAAATCTGTTCTATCTGAAATGTTAGGCCTTGCTGACATATACATGGCTTATTGGCTAAAACACATACCTGTATTTGACAAAAGAAAAAACAAGGGTTAACTAGCTAACAACAGAAATCTGGGTCTCAGAGGTTATCCGTGCATTACTTCCTGTTGGACTGTTTCCCCTTCCCAGTGATAATGTCTTGTTTCCCTATCTCTGATTATGACAAATAACAAATAAGACAAGCCTTGGCAGACAGACAACACAGAATAACGGGACTGCCACACTGTCAGAGACAAGTGTGAACAACTGCAAAAGAAAAGAAACTGAAAGGACGAGAACCCATTCCTTGGTCACCATTTTAATTTGGGCTCCACTGGTAAAATTATTCCCCTTAATATGTATTGTTGGTGATTATTTTGGTAAATTCCATAGGCTTGACCAATTTGGCTCGGCATATAAAAGGGAACAAATTAATTATATAAAGATTTGTCTCTACAGTAAGATATGTACAGTATTAGATGCAGCAAGTCCTTCAAAAAAAATTGCATTGATTGACAACGACCGGAGTAGAACATCACGTTTAGACTGAACCTTTATTCTCATTCTGTTCCACTCAGTATATGAACATCTGTTATCTTCCAGGAGTGCAATCTAGTTTCGCATCGTTTGTTTAAAATGACCTGGAACATTTAATTCCAGTATCGTTCGCATGGATAAATACTGTTATCAGGGATCCAGATCTTGAAGCTAAGCTGAGGAAAAGCCAGACTGCCCACTGCAGTGTTATTTATATTCTCCACCATCTAACGATCTTGGCAGTGTGTTTAGTTTTATTTAATGTTGCAGACTGGTTGATGATTTAACTGCTTCACCACATTGCCTGTGATACAAATAAATGTTATACAGTATGTAATCAACAGCAATGTACTGTACGTCATGTAAAATCTATGTGACAAGGAAACAGAAGAGTTGCATAAGAGGTGATGTTGAGATATTTGAACCAAAAATGCCTTTTCTAACCCCTGAGTATATGTTTAAGCAATTTCTGTCTAAATGACGTAACCATAATTCATAAAAAAAAAAAAAAATAAAAAAAAAAGCTGTTTTGAGGAACTTATCAAAGATTTATTCTTAGGAATGATATATCTCAAGGAGTAATTGAGTTTATTCTGTAAATAAAAATGTTGTATTGCCCAACATCTGAGCTATAACTAACTTTAGCATGTGTTATATCACACTGCCAAATAAATAAATAAATAAATAAATAAATAAATAAATAAATAAACAGGTTAGAGCTTGCTTACTAATTGTTTATTTTATGTTTTACTAAAGTTGAAATTTGTTAAAGCTAAATGTGATTAAATACTAATTCGTTAGGACATGTATGGCAGATGCTCCACACAAGCCAAGGCTTTGTAACAGTCAGAGGTAAAACTATTACTTTACTATTATAAGTTCTCCACCCTAGGAAAGTCTTCAAGACTTTAGGACTTTGTTCTTTCTGGTCTAATTAACTTCAAATGAAAGTGAAGGAGCGATTGTTTATAGAGCTGCTATAATCTAAGTGATAACAGCTGACTAACTAATCTCTCAAGGACATTGTAAAACATTAAATGAAACCATAAATGGTTAAAAAAATTATGACGTCTCCTTCTTTAATACTTTCAAAATTAAATTGCTGTAGTATAAGAGGAATATAACACTTCAGGATGTGCGCAGTTTATTCCTTACTTATAATCAGGGTTAGATTAGCTCTAGGCTAAAACAGAAATGGTTTATACACTTAGATATTCTTTTATTTGACTTATACAACTAAAGGCATTGCTAACATTAGCTAATATAATCAAATGATAGCAGACATCACTGTAGTCCCCTCTGCCTGACCTAGATCTGGCCTGCTCTCCCCTTCGGGGAAACTAGTGAAAACATAGCTCTCTCCACCGCACATGCTATCTCATAATCTTCTTTTTTCCTTACCACTCTTGTGTTAAATCCTAATGTAGACTAGCTTAATTATTGTGTTAATTAATGTGCTTAGCGAGAAACAATATGTGTTCATCTTCAGCATTGTGAATTTCATTATGCACCATTGTTTAACAAGTTTAAGAGGTAGCAGCATTAATGTCATTAATAGCAAGAGTTGCATCAACATGCATTTGGCATTCAGGGACATGCTGTTTCAGTCATTCAAGTCAGAGGCATTGATGGATGTGCTCTCAAAGTTGCATGGACAGTAGTTTATTACTTTGGTCAGCTTATGATGTTTAATGAATTTGTTTTTTCCTAATACATTAAAGCAAGGCTAAATTAAAAAAAAATTCCATGACTGATTTGATTTGTGATTGATGAATTAGCTCACCAAAAGCCCACCAAAATGACTATTGTGTCCGATTTGACACTCACACTAATAAATCTATTCCTACATTAATAATTCAACTTTGGCACATCCATACAGTTTTATTGCGGATCCTTTGACAATTCAAACGCTAAGGTTTTCTAAAGGACCATCCTATTCATCTTTGCATGCGGTTCTCAGAGCAGGTTTTATAGCAAAGTCAGACTGTAGGATCAGTGCAGCATGCCTTACTTCATATATCTGATGGATAGTCGCTCTTTCGTAGAGGACTCAGAGACGAGTCTGCAGGGCAGCTGGACGTGTGTGTGTGAGAGTGTGTGCACGACCAATGGCTCATGCTTATTGCTTCCTTTGGGGCAGGTCGTGATGAAGAGCGTGGGTAGTGAGTTTGGCTACTGCTGGATGGGGCTACTAGACTTCTAGGGTGTATTATTTTATGTTCTAATATTTTTAGGCAGGCAGGCAGGCAGGCAAGCAGCACCTACTTGTTACATGGACAGGAGCAAAGACCACAGAATTTTCCTAGATCGTTCAAATTCTTTTCTGCATCCTTCATGTCCTTATTGATTTGGTCCATCCCCTCTTCGATGCGTTCCAGTTGTTCTGATTAAACAACAAGCAATTTATCCCCCACAGAACGAAGCACGTCAGAAGAAGACAGGGAGGAAAGAAAGAAAAAGAGGAAAGAGATGACAAAGAAGAGAAGACAGAAAGAAAAAAAAACTTCAGACAGTCACTGTGACAAAAGGAAAACAAAGGAGGAAAAAAAAACGGACGCCACCACATACGCAAAAGACCCCTCCGTCACATGATCAGTACCTACTTGTTACACGGACATATGAAAAGGCCACAGCATTTCCCTAAATCTTTTAAATTTTTCTCGGCCTCCTTCATGTCTTGGTTGATATGGTTCATGCCATCTTCAACACGATCGAGTTGTTCTGGTCAGGACAAAGGGATGACAGCAGTGGAATGAATTTTACTGGCTTTTGGAGAAATGAACACTATCAAGCTGGACGTGGCTTATCTAGAGGGGACAGCATGCATGTGAGTGCATCCACTGACAGTAACATGATACCTAGGCTTGAAAACTTTCCATATATATACAGTATATATAAAGTATTTCCATCTAAAGTATAATGGGTTTGAGAACAAAAAATGATGGATGGAAAGTTCCACAGAGTATTAAAACAGATCCCTGAGGTCAAAAGCAGTAAGTGACAAGAGCCCAGAAACATTTCAAAGCTCTTTTGACATTAATTAAACCTCAGGATAGAAATCTCTCACCCCAACCCGAAGGCTATAGCATGCTGAGTCAGAGTCTGCAAGTCTCACTAAAACAGTGTGTGTAAATCACAGTTTATTTGTCTGGGTGGGGGTAAGGCATGAACATGGCGGAGGTGGCTGCGTGATCAGTGGGAATGCAGTCTGGCACTGTTAGATATGTTGTTAGGGTAGAAAAAGAAAGGCAGACTGTGGATGGGTCTGGAAAGAAGAAAGCCCAGCACCATTGTCAAATTTGTAGAATCCCTGGCTTTGAAGCCATATTTATTGGTTTCTTGTATGTAGGTGTATTCAAAGAAATCTCAGACAAAATTTGGAAAACTTGACTGAATTAAGTGCAGGTGAAGTCATTAAAAAAAAAAAAAAAAACTATCATAAAGAAACCTGTTTTCCTAACTGTAACCATTATTACCCTCATGGAGATTCTTAAACATTTGCCGTCATGAGATTGTAATGGTTTTAGTGGCAATTAAATTTACTGAATCACAATTTGCCTTGCTTCACATGAAACAATTCCAATTTCCTTGAAATGTCCCAAACCCCAAGGGCTCAAGGCACTGGACGTTGGTTGGCACTGTGGATTCATTTACTGATCCCATAGACCAAACAATCACATAACATAGCTTTATTTTGACACATGTAACCAGGGATTATACAAAAAAGATATTAGTGTTTAATGGGAAAGAGTGATGTTTGTCATCACCAGTTAAATCGATCATTTCTTTCCCCACACAGAGAAAGAAACTCACTCTTCTTTATATTTAAAATTTTCTCCACTGATGGTACAGTTTTAAACTGGCCAGATGTAGAGTCTCAGTAGCCATATTTTTTCTGATAGTGTGCATCTTGAAGTAAAGAAGCACAAAAGGGTGGAGGACAGAGAAATAAAGGATAAAGAAAGATTCAGAAAGATGTTAATTGAAAGGAAAACAGTGAATAAACACTCTAAAACATAAATAAACTGAATTATCCATCAGTTTATTAATTGATTATCCATCGGTTTATTAAGTAATCAATTGGATTAAGTCATCAGTTAGATTACTTAATATAATTAATACCTGATATGTATTTACAATGAAAATGACATATTTTATATAAGTAATCATGTTTTAGCAGATCATGCTTTCATTATCCATCTGTAAAGCATTTAGACTTACCTCCTTGCTCATCCAGCATAACCAAAGTCCTGATACCAGCATCTTTACTCTATGCACCAAGTGGCATGGAGAGGTTGGCATAGATGATGGTGAAAGAAAGTAGGAAAGAGTGGAAACAAAGATGAGGTACGATCACTAGGAGAAGTTACAGGATTCTTTTATGAGTTGGAGTCAAGGAAAGGTACAGGATAACGAAATGTCAGGTTACAGGGTTACAGAGCTGTTTTATGGGAAAGGTGTAGATAAATATCAGCAGTTAAGAATGTACCATTACCAAAAACACTGTCTTCTTCTTTTCCTCAGATTTAAGCAATTATGTTCTTATTGTGCTTAATTATGTACGACATGCATCAATGCTTCTGAGAAAGCTGTTAGCGGGGTGATAAGGATGATACCTATTGGCTGGGTCAGCAATGATTACAGTCTTATTGTTGTAGCTTATTTATCATGGAAACCATAAAAGGGCCGAAATGAATGGCTCAGTGGCATCCATAAGCAAGGATTAAGGAAGCCTTTAGAATGGATGAAGTTTGGAGATAGACTTCAGGATTCAGGGGTGTTGAACCCTTATGAAAATAATACAGCAAATAGTTACTGCTGGGAATTATAATACCGGGTTGGACTCTGGCCTTGGGAAGCTGAAGTGCAGGTAATCATCACTATTGAGAATGACTTAAATCAGGGTATGTTTATTCAGAATGTCATTTCTTAGTATTATTATATGATCCAGCTAATTTTTACCACATGTGTGAAATGCCATGAAGCAGGGAAACTGTTCTATAGACAAAAACATATGTCATTGCTCAATGAATCTAGTATTTATTTCTATACAAAATTAGAGCATTGTGGAGTCCTTGACTCTTGAACAAGGCACACATGGCCTTTTTTTTTTTTTTTTTTGCTTGTTTTAACAGTACTAGTTCAGTTGTACCCTTTACACTAAGAGACTATGTTGGGGTGACTCTATGAAAGACTAAGTCAAAGAAATCAATATATTGAGTACTCAGTAGTTGACTGAGTCATTGATTAGCTTTAGTGAAAAATTTACTTCTGCTGGCCTGCATACATCTCCCACCTCTCACCTTATTTTTATACAAAAGTTATTTTTAAAAAACCCTTCTTCAAAAAAACAAACAAACAAAAAAAAACAGCTGTGTTTCATGGGATGTTTTTGCTCCACTGTCCTCTTTTATGCTGTTTGGAAGTGTTAGTTGATGTGCCTGAGCTTAAATCAGAAGAACGGCCATGTCAGCATTTGCAGGGAGGCATCATCAATGTTTTCTATAATCAAGAGGCTGCATGGTGGCATAAATCAGGCTGAGATGGAGAACAGCAGCCACCCCTGCTTCAGCAAGGAAATGAATCCTAAGGGGTGTTAATGTGTTCATGTCAGGCTATCCATCCAGCTCTGGAAAACCTGAAATACGCTACTGACCGTCTGTTCTGTGAGAATGTACGGCACATTTTGCAACCCAGATGATGAGGTCTTGTCAATAACTGAATAATCATTTGCTGAGAGCCAGTATGTCTAAATGTTCAGTCAGTCTTTCCCTCCATCACCCATGGTTTGTCCTTATTCTGCACTGCTCCTTACTTTAGAGGCCATGCACTGCTGTCCTATTTTCTGCCTAAAGAGTATTATTACTGATTATAAACATGACCTTGAAATATACGGCATAGAGGTCATTCTCTCTCTCTCTCTCTCTCTCTCTCTCTCTCTCTCTCTCTCTCTCTCTCTCTCTCTTCTTTCCATCCATCTCCTTTCTCCATCTCACCCAACTGTCATCCTGTCTAGCCTTGTTAAGAAAGACTAAACTTGCTCCTGGCCACAAAGTCCATCTGTCAGTTGAGGTCAGCAGGCAGCAGACAGAAATGCAACAGAGGCTATGAAACCCAACTGATATACCACAACAATTCTTATTCAGATATCAGTTTGTGGTTTTCATTTTGATTCCCGTATTGTAATTTGTCTTCCCCCCTTCCCACAATACAATCTCAAGTTTACTCAAAATAATTTTCTTTAACATGCCTAACAAAATAATTTGTGCTGGTAAGGGCCAGTTAATGGAGTCTCAGCCTCTAATGGGGTTCTTTAGTTTTCCATTACATTTCAAACTGTTACTGGTATTATTATAGATAGCATTTTTGTATTAAAGTACTCCTTTAAAATTGCATCGTCCATATTTAATTCCCCTTATTGGATAGCATTACATATATATATATATATATATATAAATAAGTATATATATATATATATATATATATATATATATATATATATATATATATATATATATATATATATATATATATATATATAGTTGTTATATAGTATATCCTATATACTGTGTACATGACTTACCTCTTCCACCAGCTGCAGCATGCGACGAGTGCTTTCCAGTGACTGTGGAAAGGGAGAGAAGACATTATAAACAGAAGTAAGTTAGATGATAAAAAGCTTTAAGACCTGAGATATGTGGGAGAAGCAGGGTAGAGAACAGAAGTACATGGTAATTAATGAGTGAGCAGTTAATATTTATTGACAGAACTAAGTTACTGATATTCTTCTTTTTTAACTTTCACTCTAGCATATACAACATATAAAAAATTTCCAGGAGGCAAATATTACATTTTTGGAACAATTATTATTTCTAAACTGTACAATTAATCCAAAACTACACATACATACTAAACTCTGTGTCATTACTGTTTGTCCAGCAAGCATGAGATCACAGAGGCCCATGATTGGCCAATGTTGGAGAATATGTCACCTCTCTCTCACTGAAAGCATGGCCAATTGCTCTCTTGGACTTCTGGACATGGATGACCTTGGGATTTGAACTAGCGATCTTTGGAGGATAGGGTGATGAGGTTGGAGGATTCCAACCTCATCACCCTAGTTCATTTGAATTGGTACAAATTTCTCATGAGATCAAGCTTTGCTCCTCACATTGCTCATAAATATATCACATGCATTTTAGCACATGGAGGCAGAAATATCTGCAATGTCTACATTCCAACCAGTTTTTCCCCCTGTAGCAACACAACAAACAGCCTGAAGCATTCTAGAGGCAAAGGAAAGAACTGCCACATCAGCTACATATTCAAAAACTACAAAAGTTCACCTCACCACACAATTACCATTTAACGATCACTGAAATGAATCATAACTGAACCCTTGCATGAAACATTATAACAGACATTAATGGAAAGTAATTTAAGATCTGGCACTCGTCCTCACCTCATCGCCCAGCTGGTCGGCACGCTGCTGCATGTCCGAGAGCTCATTGCGCATGTCTGAGTCATCTGCCATGGCTGTTGGGGTGGAGTTGGTGGAGCTGGCCTCCAACTGGGAAGTGTGGGTCCTACAGGGAGAATGGGGAGAGCTGGAAGAAAATGGGACAAAGAGTGAGGAGATACATGAGTGAGACTATTCACATCACATGTCTGTTTATTAATCCTGCACTGCCCTTGAGTCAACAGTTCAAGATGCTCCTACATAACAGTACATCAGTTAACCATGCAAGTCTCCTAAATAGGGGCCAGTGTTGGGGGAGGATTTGTGTCAGTCTGGGTCAGATTTAAAATGTTCCTCCGATCCATTTCCATCGAAGATTTATCCACCATGACAGCGTTCGCAATTGTAGAGGTCAGCTGGATTTATAGTCACAGTAAAGCCATTTCATTTACCCAGGCTATTTTAAATGGCATCAATAAACACCTCGGAAAAGGAAGCCTGGTTCCTTATACGATTACTTTGCCAGTTCCATAACCTAGTGGCTCTGTGTTATGTATTGGATGAGTTTTTAGGGAATTGTATAATGATGACGCAGCAGGGAATTGCATAACAATGAAGGCAGAGCAACCTTTATGAGTGGGAATGTAACAAGCATCTTCATGGCTGTTGAACTCAGCCTATAAAAATTCAACCCCAAGGAGTTTGGTGAACCATCACTTTTTTCTCATGTGCATTACTAGATAAATATGTACTTTCTCTGCTAGCAGCTAGCAAGATCCCCAGGGTTCTGGAAGAACGTTTTGGTGGAATTCTTTGCTCCCAAAGAAAACTATCACTCTTAAAAATATTAGAATTAAACAGTTTGCAGTACAGGAACAAAGGTATGCTACGTCATATTCATTTGTCAAATATGAAGAGTGGCTATAGAGTTCACACATATTCTCCCTTCAGACATTGCATTTACAATTAAAATTCAGTTAGGTCTGAACAGACATTAAATGTGCTATAAAATCAGAACATGCCCTTCGTTCATTACATGAACCAAAGTTGAGCACTTAGATTTAATGTGACAGTCTGACCTTATACTGCAATGGAAAATGGAGACACTGAAACTTACTTCATCACGACTTCACCTGACCAAGGCACCAGGTCAATATACAGTACAAAGCCTCTTTATCAATGGCAGAACAGGAAATAGATGTGGATTTCTATCTTTTTTCATATTATTTGTCTGGATCATGTGTTAATGGTTAATGTCTAAAATGATCTCTAGAAATTTCCCCAACAAAATGTTAATGAACAAGCCATATTCACCACGGACAGCCTGTCAAACAAGGACATGTTAAAACAAACATCAGTCGACAGCAGCCGTAAAATAACCAGACAATCCAAGCAGCACCAGGGCTGAACTTTATCTTTATCTTTATCGTTATCTTCATGCAGTGGAGGGAATTTCTGAAGTAAACCAAATTGAAGTCCCATGGCACTTGACAGATGGAAGAGAAAATCAATATTAAGCCTAAACCCAGTACTATTAAACTACAAGTTACTTTACTGTCCGTCTTGCCACCCAGCCTTTCCTTTTTCACCCTTCACAAGCTTTGGATATGTAACTCTGCAATAAGGAATAGCACTGAAAGAATGCTAACCCTAACACATTACTGAGACAAGCCATAGGCTCAGCCTTGCCATAAAACTTAATTCTTTGGAAACACATTTGTAATAGATCATAGCAATGCTGATTTCACTTAATGGTATGGATTTCAAATAAACACTTTTAGGAAAAAACCCAAAGCTCTTGCTATGAAAAACAATCAAGGCCACGCCCACTTAAATGCACAATAAATACTATGTCTTCATTAAAGTACTGCAGAGTGAAGTTCCATCTATGCTAAAAATGCCAAGCATTTTTTGACATTTGAACAAATATGTTATGCAGATATGTATTTGCTTAACTAGTGTCATCCTTTTGTATTGTTCATCTTGTCATTTTGGCCTTTTCTTCTGTTCTGTTATTTTTCAATCCTCCTGCTCCTTTAGTGCGTCATTTACCCGATTTCTAGCAGTCTGTCATTCGCTCTCAGCTTGTGCTTTGCTGAGTGAATAAAACAAGCCTTTGTAAACTGTTTGACCAGTAAAATGTGTTCTGACAATGTAAAAGCTACTCACTGATTTCCTCGACTGGTCAAGGTTAACTGAAAGGCAGTGTATAGAAACACGGAATAACAACCACAACAATGTAGCGGAGATCCAAACAACAGAAAAGACATTACACAATAACAAGGAGAATGCACAGACTGCTGCTAAAAAATAAAAATAATTAATAAAAAATTAAAAAATTTAAAAAAAACAAAACCTCAGCGTAGACCATTAAAGTACTGCACTGCAAAAAATGACATCGTATTGAAAATATCTTGAATATACTCAAACTTATAGTCTATAAATAGGTTTAATAATCTTATATTTGGTTTCTTATCATTAGATCATTTTCACTATGTTTAAGATATTTTAACTTGCTAAGATGTCATTTTTTTTTCTTCATTATTGTACAAATGGCATCCCTTAATTGTTGTTGTGTTGTGTAAGTCATTCGAAGTGATAGATCTATCAAATATTTAGAAGAATGCACTTAATAATTACTTGAAATGAAATTTTGCAATTCTATCCACCTTCTAGAGTTTGCATTGAGAGAGACCATTCTGTTTGGACTCGGACTATTGTGACCTGATATCCTGTTTTCCCTATATTTCAGTGAAGGTATGAGAGCCTACTGTATGTCCAGAGATGAAATCCCTGACTCAAAGATCTCCCCCAGAGCACAGTGACTATTCTCTCTAGAGCACCTTAGAGGGCAAAACACACGCATAAAAAAAGCATAAAAGTCTGACTATGTCAGAGAACAGTGCAGCGGTGCATATTATTACAATTTCTTTAGGTTGTAACAATTTTTCTACCAGGTTTATTAATCCTGTTTTCACTCGACAGATCACAGTAATGTAACACATTTATACTCAATCAGCATCATGTCTTGGCTTTATTAGGCATGAATTATTTAGCTTTTGTTACCATCAATATTTCATTACACTGTAAAGGCACTGGTTTGTGAAATGTCCTCAGCAACATAATCAACTATTGCTGTGTAATGAAAAAGATAAAAAAAATAATAAAAAAAAATGGAGTGCCTCATTTCCAGTCCCCTGAAAGCTGTCATTATTTTCACTTTCTCTATAGTAAACCTAAAGCACCCCACTCTGCTAACGACTTGCGTCTGGCCAACAGCCTGAATGAGTTTTACTGTTGCTTTGAAAGACAATGAGTCAGTCCTGATAACATCCCCGTGATACCAGACATCAGCTTCAGCTCTAGCCCACCAGCTTCACCTCCTCCACCACAGTAGAGGTTGGGGCCTCCCCACAGCTGCACACCTCACCTCGACCTCCTCTCCCACCACAAGTATGACTCTCTCCATCCATGAGAGAGACGTTAACAGACTCTTCAAGAGATAGAACCCCCGCAAAGCAGTCCATAAAGACCAAAACATCACTGCACAAGTACAGTTTATTTCCAACTGCAACTGGCCTCATTAACAATACTCAGGACCCACCAAGGTCTCTTATCTGCCTCCATGGACATTATACATTACATTAACCAACAACCCCACATTATGGTTTCATATGTGTGTCATTAAGGCAAACAATTCACAGAAAAACTGTGAGCATTTGCACTGGCCAACTTTTGCACATCCGGCACTAATGTACAGATGATATCTTTATTTCTAGTTTCCTAAATCTTTATATTAATTCTTTTCATAGTTTACATAGCTTTATAGTTTTTAATGCTTCTAATTTTCATAACTTTCTTTCGTGTTTATCTTATTAATATGATTTTATTTCTTGTATTTTATTGTCATTGTTAAGCACCAGTACACCAAGACAAATTCCTTGTACATGTAAACCCTATACTTGACAATAAAGCTGATTCTGATTTCACATCTGTACTCATGCAGGCATGATATTAACTCCAACACACGAGTTAAGCAAATTGTCCAAATTGTACAGTATATGTGGAAAAAAAGACCACGAGGACACAAAAACATAGTAATTATAAAAGCATAGTCATCGATTAAAGTGTCATAATGTCTAGATAAAGTCTCATTACAGTATTTCTTGTTACAAACATTCAGCTTTGCTACATTTATTGTTGATCACCCTTACAGGGTATAAATAATAATCATAATGATGCAATTAAACTCTGTAAGCCAATTAAAAAGTGCTTAAATAATAATAATAATAAATACATTTGAGACCCAATCAAAATAGAGCTGTTATGTTGTTATTCACCAAATGTCTGAGACATTAAAGACAGACGTGCATCCCTGGCCCAATTTATCAAGTATCTTCAGTTTTAAATGCTTCAAAGGAGAGTGTGAGCGTGATCTAGCCAGATCCTTCAATGGTTTACAGTATGAAAGCTCTGTATAACATAAGATGTCACGTCGATGTTCAGTGGCATTGACTGTTGCGTTACCTATAGGTAACCCCCTAGGATAGTGTGTAAGTGGCATCTTTGCTAGATAGCTATCTGTGTACCTATGAATTAACATGTCATGTTCATTTCATAGCTCTATGGGTTAGTTCACATAATTGTTCACACAAGCATTTCTCAGATATAGAACATTTTCGGATTAGTTGTGTTAGTTGTAGATGTGCACAAAAAAAGTCATTTGTAAAGTAATTACTCACCAGTTGACCTCTTATTTGCTCTTGCTTGAGTCATTGTCTTGATTGCTACTTTTCTGTTTACTCAAGTAACCCATTACCACAGTAGCAGCACTTTTACTCTAGTCAGTTTTGTAATATTTCCCCCACTGCATATGATGCTTGAACTTGAACTCATATGAGAATCTGCAAGACCCCCCCCTCCCCCCAAAAAAAAAAATAGCGAGAGGTGTGAAAATTTGGAACACCTTCCTACACAGGCCTAATCAGAGCAGCTTGTCTTTGTGCCAGTCTGGCTGCCATTTTGTTTTTGCAGCCTCCGTTTCTCCTGTAGCCATTCTAATAGCATTTCTGTCCCCTGAAAGGGGACAGAAAACGTATTACATTCGACCTTGAATTTTAGAGTTAAGGAAATAGAACTGTCCTGTGATATTATCTCTGAAATCTGGATTCTGGATATGTTAAATACAGGGCTCTGATAGTTGTTCATTTCTCACTATTCATTATTTTCTCAGTGATGCATCCACATTTGTGAATTTATCTGACTGTCGTGAAATGTTTTATATTATTTATAGAGTAGCAACTTGAATAGAGCCTTTTCAAACCATTTTTAGATGGTGGCTTGATGGTTGAGGCTCTGGGATACTGATCAGATGGTTGGGGGTTCAAGTCCCAGCACAGCTGAGGTGGCACATAAGCAAGCCCCTTTACACTCTCTTCTCCAGGGGCACTGTATCATGGCTGACCCCAACTTTCTAACAAGCTGGGATATGCAAAGAAAAGAATTTCCCTGTGCTGTAATGTATATGTGACCAATAAAGGCTTCTTCTTCAAAACTTGTTTATTTAACATACACCACTTGCAACCTCAACACACCACTTGTACATTTAATGTACACGGTTAAATTCTATGTATACTTGAAATGCCAGTGAGATATACTTTCATAATGTGATCTAGCCTTTTAATGAGATAAATTAGGGAATGTACGTATCTCTAACATACTCTATCCACAGAAGCCCAGAACACTAGAAGAAAAGCCAAATAAACCCCCACAAACCATGAAAAAATCATGCAAAAGTAGGCATTACTGCTCAGTCCCTATAGTACAATGCTGTGAGCTTATACTGCTGACAGTGCCATGCTACTAATTTACATGATATTTCTTTTTACTGATGTAAACTAGCCCACTGTATTTCTAATCATCAGGCAAGACAATTCATTTATTTCTGTGTGGACGCAATAGGAAACCTTGGAATGATAAGGTTACAAGGGTCGTTATGGCTGGAGTACGTTCCCTGTGCCCACTGCTGAAAGCTGGAGATATAATGAGAATCTTTACGTCTTTGCAGTTGATCTAACACTGGTGCATTTCACAAGCCCATCTGTGATCCTTCTGCAGTAAAAGTGCCAGATTCCACTGCAGACTTCTGCAGAAACCCCTCCCAACCCCGACATCTAACAGTCCACCTGCAGTCTATCCACATACCGAGCCAGACTTATGTTTGTCCTTAATAAGATGGATTGTGCACACGCGTGAACCCTTTTAGTCCTTGCATCCACTGTAATCTCTGTCACGTGATTCAAATAATAATAATGATAATAATAATAATAATAATAATAATAATAATAATAATAATATTTTTTTTTTCAATTTGCTGATCAACAGACAGTTTTGGTTAAAGTATATAAAGAATGCAAATACAAATAGAAAAGTTATGCAGATATGAGAAGAAAAAAATTTAAACAGTGGATATGAAAATAAAAAAACAAATATAAAAACCCCTGCATATGAAATAAGGCAAAATATGAAACAATAGCAAACATTAAAAGGTGAACAGGAAAATATAAATCAATATCAAAAAATATGAAAAGCATAGATGTGAAAACAAACACATGAACATTTTTGAAGTATGTAAAAAGCAGGACTGAAAGGGTTAAAAGCACACTAGTAGTCTTATTCTTCACTCTTCTCTTACATCTCCTTACTCCTTGAAGTTGCAGTAAATTCCAGAAATATGGGCATGCTTCATGAAAATGACCAAAAATCAACATGGTAAACAACATGATGATATTTTAAGCATTATGCTATATATTTAAACATTAAAACTTTTTTCTTAAGTATTGGCATCCACAACTAATATTTGTTGAAGCCTCATTCTGTAATTCTTCCTCTTCTTCTAATGTCCACACTCGTACACTCTAAAAAATGCCTTTCGGGTCATTTAATTGGGTTATTTTCTTAGTCTTGAGTAGTTTTTGGGTAGTTTTGTGTAACCCAACCGATGGGTTAGTGGCTGGGTCATTTTCACTGACAGTTGAATCACTGCACCCCTCCCCCACCCGACGCCTCAGCCCAGCTCCTTGGGTCAAATCAAATCAACTCGGACTGTTCGAATTTGGCCTCAGGTGGAGGTAGCGCTTTTCTCATGGACAGACTGTTAGACTTATTTGGAGAAACAAGGTTCATATCAATATATTTATCTATAAAACCATTACTGTACACTAGAAAAGCAAAAAATACGACAACAATCCAGTTTACATGACACTATGCCCACTGGATCATAAGTTGGTTACTCTGTTTTAAATGTCTCCTTTTATCAAAACCTGACATTTTTGTCTTAAATATATGACCTATTTGAGTCATTTATTTCAAAGTCTATATATAAACACCACTTTAGCAGCTCTAGCAATGCATTTGTGAACGCCTTTTTGTGTATAAATAAAGGAGATACCATGTTGACGTATTTGTTTATGATGTGGTATATTAGACATTCTCAAAGGGTAAAAAAATTATCCTGAAAATATTATCCCATTTATGAAATAAAATTAACCCAGCATTTTTGTAAAACTGAAACCATCCTTTAGGTTGAAAAACAACCCATTTGCTGGGTCAAAATTAACAACCAAACTTGATGGGTTAGTTTAGCCCAAAATGTGTTCTGTCCTATATTTACCCAGCTGTTGGGCTAAAAATAACCCGATTTGGGTTGTTTTTAGTGCAGTATTTTGTAGCGTGTAGATGGATCTTGGACCAGTCTTCCATGCAGAACATTTCAAGCTCATGCTATTCTTGGGTTTGCACATGTGGACTGCACTCTGTAATTCACACCACTGTTCAAATCTGGGGTTGAGACTGAGTTGGCTGTTGATAAACACTGATTTTGTGTTCCTGTAACATATTTGTGCTGATGGTGTTCATGACTAAAACCGTTTTGGTCTCATCTGACCACAACACATGAAGTTCTAATGACACTTTCCAAACAACCTACTTCTAATGGCTTAAACCTTAACAATACCATCCATCCATCCAGCCATCTTCTACCGCTTACTCCTTTTCAGGGTCACGGGGGAACCTGGAGCCAATCCCAGGGAGCAACGGGCACAAGGCGGGGTACACCCTGGACAGGGTACCTTAACAATACCAGTAATCCAATTAACATTGCATTTTTGTTTAAATGTAAGCAAGAAATTCTAAATCTAAGCAAACATTTTTGCCAGATCTCTTTAGGGTGCCAAACTGATCAACTGTATTTTATGACAGGCAATTAGCACTGCAAGTATGGTCCAGAAGGGACCGAATCAGCTTCGAAAATGGAGCTTTCTCGTTACACATCCTCACCATCAATCAGCCTCAGCTACAAAATGAGCATCACTATTTCATTTGCTCATCAGATATCTTAAATACAAGCAGTGTATTTGTTGCATGTGCACATGTTCATACCTATTATTAGGCTTATTATTATACAGTATTTCACATTTGCATCTCAAAAACCAGGCTGATGACCAGGTACGATGATGAGGATCAGGGCCTGACTATATGCACTGAGAAGAAGAGTAAAGCTCAGAAGCTTTTCAACTGAAAGCAGCAGGTCTTGGCATCAGTGACTGATAAATATTTAAAGAGCAGCAAAAAAAAAAAAGACATTAAAAAGCAATTAGGGAGCCAAAAGCCAGAACACATGAACAATACCTTCACTTAGGTTCTCGAAATTATAAGATTTGCAGTAACCAGGCCATACAGTATAATATACTTTCATAAGAAAAAACACTGCAGACACCTTCTACTCCAAGAAAACACCCTTTTTTGGAACAAATGTAACAAGAACAATCTTTGCATTTGTGCTTCTGTGATTAATAATAGTCCTACATCATGATGATTTAAATTGGCACATTCAAATCAATGCATATAATATTCAGAAAAATAATCTAGGCTTGAACAGCAAATAGAGAATATAGATTCCAAACTAATGAAAGCTATGTTAAGAAAGAATTAAGTATTTTCCAATCATACTTACTCTAATATCATTTTCCATTAACTAAAAGAATGTGAAGGACCTTTTGCTGGAGTGATTGGATACAAGTGTAAAAGTAAAGAAGTTAAGAGACTATAAATGCCTAACATACGCATTGAGAAAGGGATTAGTGTGTGGCATAATAATCCCAGATGCTCAGGCTCATGCTGTGACCTGTGACAGACCTCAGTCAAACGGATTTGCACTTGCATACAAACACGAACTTATGGCTTGCAGCCATGTGCTGCAAAATCAAAAGACATCAATTCCTGTATCTTTTTAAATGTTGTTTTTAAACGTATCAGAAGGTTTGAATACCATCAGATGACACCCTCATCCCAATCCCACCCCAAGCCCCTGCACCCTCTACAGTCATTAATTAAAAGAAGGACTAATTATGCTGGGCATCTTGTCTCTCCCCCCCCCCACCCCCACCCCCCCTTAATGGTCTTTATCTGATCTCCTATATCCATCCATCCTCTCTAATCTGTCCATCCTCAGAAGCTTGTATATCAGATAGCTCTCAAACTGGTTTGTAAAAAGCATTGCCAGGCTCTGGGTTACTGATCAGAAAGATGCGGGTTCAAGCCGTGGGACTGCCAAGCTTGAACCTTAACCCTCTCTGCTCCTGGGACACTGTATCATGGCTGACCCTGCGCTCTAACCCCAACCTCCTAACATGCTGGGATATGTGAAGAAAAAAGAATTTGTCTGTAATGTATATGTGACCAATAAAGACACATTATCATTATCATCATTCATTATACAATACTTGTTTTTAATGCCATGTTTGTGCATCCTTACATTCTTTCATAAAAAAGCAGAAATAAGAAAAACTCATTCAGTTCCCTTCGCACTACATTTGCGATTCCACTGGCTTTCAACTTACCAACACGTCATTATGAACAGGGTCAACTTTTTATTGGTCTAGTGGTCTTTTTAAATCTCAAATTCTATTCATCCACACTTTGTGCTCTCTGTAAGCTAACCAATAATCTCAGCAGTGTCACTGAAGAAAAAGAAAATAAAGAGCAGGTGAGGAGATGATTATTCAGACCCCCTCGGCTACAGTAAGTGCAGCCAGAGGATTCTGCAGCAGGAGACAGGCATCCCTAATAAATAAGAGGACAGGGGGAGATATATATGGCATCAACACCCAGTGCATTGCAGCTGTTCCAACACGAAAAATACAGCAGTAGGGATCTGCCATTTAAAAACTGTAATACAGCCTGAACGAACAGGTCTAAAAACAACTTGGAGCACTTAACCTTTTCAACAGCAACAATTTTTTTTTTTTTACCCTTTTATCAACAGAGTCAACAATTATAGACAGTCAGCTATTACAGTAGTTTGACAAAAACCATTACCTTAATTTCTGTTGCTTTCTACACGAAATCTAAAATTCATTAAACCACATTTTTATGCTTCAAAGAATTAACACCTTATCTTATTTAAACTATTTTTTTTTATTGAAAATAGTCCCTCCACGTTATGATAATCTAAAATGAATGTGTAAAATTGTTCCAGAATACTGCTATATTTTTTGTTCAATATCCTTTTGGTCAACATGAAATATTTCCGGCTTAAATGTTAACAGTTTTTGTTCACACGTTGAAAGAATATTCATTATTTCTTCACGTTGGTATTCCTACACATGGTCAATCCATTTACTTTTGAATTTAAGTCATATTTTAGTCATACGCGTAAAACAAACAAACAAACAAACAAACAAACAAAAAAACAAACAAACCCAAAACTACTCTAGATATATTTGTAAATAATTTATGCATGAAAGATGGATAAGAAAAAGAAAAATATCTGCTTCTTCAGAGAATGATGGAGAACTACATCTTTCCTATATTTCTCCGATATCACAACAGGATTTAAACAGGAGCTAAAGCTGTTATGACGATACAATGTGATAATAATTCCTTATGCATTAAATCTCATATGACGTTCACTACGTAAGACGTTGGACTACTGATCGGAAAGTTGTGAGTTCAAATCCCAGCACCGTCAAGCTGCCACTGCTGGGCCCTTGAGCAAGTCTCTCTGGACAAGAGTGTCTGCCAAATACCATGAAGGCAAATGTTTTAACTAATGATGCATTATTTTTGCTGTACTACAAACTGTAAAGTCCAACATCATAAATAATGATTTGCCTTTACAACATCAACTTGTATAAAAGGGCTATGTAACGATACAATGGAGTGACACATACAGTGTATAAAGATTATTATAAAGGCATTCTTTTGGTGTTATTGAATAGTTTTATGTATTGCACTGCATGCATCACAAGCATGCTGATATGTTTGATTGCCTGCATATATGTGTAATGTTAACATTCAATTAACATGTTAACATTTGTAACAGGCTGCTGATATAAAGGCCCACAAAACTGCCTACACATTTGTCAGGCTAAACTAAAATTGAATTAAAATGGGTTTCATACATGTATAAGGAAAACTCCCCAGAATGTTGCTACGAGGACAAATATCCTTTTGTGATGTTGCATTCCCTTGACTCTGAAACAATGCCATGATGCCCAAACTAAACAACCTAACCCAAAAAAATAAGCCAAATATTCACTCAAATCCTTTACTATCTAGTCTATATACAGTAAATGCACTACCTATAGTCAGGAATTCACACTTTCCAAACATTCAAGTGTTAATTATACGCTACACAGTGCAAAATGTGGATAGTGGATTTGGTCTGTAAAACGGCATACAAAACACAGTTATCAGAATTTAGGATAAATAGTGCCATTTTAAGCTTTTACTCTATTTTTGTTTTTAAATATGTTCACATTTTGCATGCTAAGCCTGGAATATGTGGCTGTGTATAGCGAATTAAACCCTTTCATGCACAATAGTTATGGACAGTCAATTTTAAGGATGTTTTTAGGAAAATATATATTTTTTAAATCACCACCAAATAATTTGATATCATTACTACAGTTTAAAATATGAATAATTGTCTTGATTTCTGTCTTGCTTTCGACGGTCCAGTTTATTCCCAGTGCAGGATGGCTCTGATATGTATTTATATACTTTCCACACAAAATACTAAATGAAAAATAGAATAACAATGAAGTGCCATACTCCATCGAATGTCTTAGCTTCGTTTTATTTTTCTTTCTTCTTCTTTTTTTTTGTGTGTGTGTGGAAACGCAACACCGATATTTTTACCTCTGAAATCCAACCCTAAACAGTGTAAATGTTACAGATGTCAATATTACCTTTTTTTTTTTTTTTTTGGTCAGAAATGACATGGTAGGCTAATATATCTAAATGATATAATGATGATAATGATGCATGAAAAAACATATAGCCTATATTTTCTATCATTTTAGTGATGAACATTAAATATTTTAGGCCATACATTTGAACAATCATGTTTTAATTATTTAAAAAAATAAAAATAAAAAAACTCATGGTATTCTTACACATGGACAATGCATTTGTTTTTTTAATATTATAAATATCTGGGTTGGGGGGGTCTTACGAAAAAGAATCTGGATGTTGAAAACATTGATGCATGAAAGGGTTAAAACGACATTTAAAAATGCAGTCAGTGTATCAGCACTCGTCCGTGTCTATCAACAAATTGTTCCATCTCGACAACATCGCGTTTTATTAATGAAAAGCAGCACCATGGTGTGAATAGCCTATTGGTGCAGATTGGTGAACGTGGTTGGCGTCGTGAGTCACCATTTCAGGGAGAGAAGCAGCAGATGCAGAAGCAGAAGCAGCTCTGCAGTCCAACAGCCGCATTAACAGTCGTGCCCTGATCAAGCCCACCTGCCTCTCACAAAGGCACACACAACCACACAATGTAGGCCTACACAATAGATGCCTTTCCACTACGGGTGTCTGGTTTGAAAAAAAAAAAAAAGCCTTTATCAATATTTCAGGTCACTGAGAAGAGCTCTCGGGATTTTCCAGCCTCTCTCCCAGAAAGCACGACATGAAGATGTTATTCTCTCTCTCTCTCTCTCTCTCTCTCGCTGTCTCTCCCTCTCTCCTGCATCACGAGTGTGCAATGACTAATCAGTGGTAGGGAGATGGCGTAAACATAACATGGCTTAAGCAAACACAAAAACAAAAACATCAATAACAGCCTAAATGAAAAAAAAAAAAATATATAAGAAGATAAATTGAAGCACACACACAAAACGAAACAGGCACGTGACAGAGACAGATCTGCATGCAGCAAACCAAAATACCTGCTCTCGTTTAATGATGTTGATTATGACTGTGTTACGCTGAAATGAATAAATACTGCGTTAGAACGTGAACAGCAGCGATCCCTCAGATGCGCCTTCAGTGCGGGTCTCTCCCCTCTCCGCCCCCGCACCGCACACCAGCCAGGCCCCGCCCATCACCCACCGACCATCACTGACACGACACGGGCGGTAATTAGTGCCCCTGTCACGTAAATACACACAGGATATGGCCGTTTCTTTCTTTTTTCCCCTTTTTTCTTTTAGGAACTAATAATGTCTTTCTGTCTTGTCCTCAACACCCAATCTCTCTCTCTCTCTCTCTCATGTTATGTCGCAGTTTATCACGCCATCTGACACCAATTCCACCCCTTTCCGTGATCTCGTCGATCTGTTTCCGCGATCATAAAGGCTATATATGATACATAGCCTATATATGATTGTTTTTTTTTCTCGACGTCACGCCAGTTTATCAATACAATTTGAATCCTTTCCTTTGCTTTCCTCCTCTCCTAGTATTTTGGCTAAAATCCAAAGGCACACGCGGTGCGTAAAAACCCCGCAGCAAGACGTGTGTTTAAATACGACGTGTTAACTCAGCGACCAGATAAACACGACGTTAGTTTACATTTTACATTGTAGTGATCGACGGAAGAGAGAATATGACTGATGGTCAAATCGAATTTGAAGGGGGAAAAAATCTAGTGGAATATAGATAAACAAGGCACAAAACCCCCCAAAACCTTACCCTTGTACCAGACAAAGGTGCAGTTCGTTTCGACGTTATAATCTATAATCTATAATCTAGCTAAATATGATTCAGTGCCAGAAACCAGATGAAACAGAAGGTGTTCAAAGCGCTGTCGCTGTCCAAGGTGCTGAAGCGCAGAATCCGCCCACCTCGTGCGCACCGGCCCGCGGCATCCAGTACAGAACCCTCTGACAGCACCATCCTAATCATATCACACCACATCCACCTTTCTAATCACAACACTAACACTGACCAAATACACACATTAGCTCAGTGCTCTAAGGGAAAATATTGTCAATCTGCACAAATCTCTCTTGGGGTTTCATTCTATAGCATTCTAAAAAAAAAAAAAAAAGGAGAGAGAAAGAGAGAGAGAGGGAAAGAGAGAGAAAGAGAGCCTTTTTTCTTTTACATTGTCTTACAGTTCTAAAAAGAATAGACCCTTACCTGATGATGTGCACTATTCAGCAGCTGACCGCTTTGAAACCCGCTCCTGCTGGTACTGCGTGGCTTTACTGCAGCTTCTTCTTCAATGGAGACCCGCTCTGCCCGCGCCAAACATGGCCGCCGCTTTGACGTCAGCGCCTTTTAATAGTAGTCTGGCGCGGGGGGGAAGAGGAGGCCAAAACCGAAATCGGTGTTTGCACACGCTACAGGGACAACAAAACACGTGAATGAATGAATGAATGGATGGATGGATGGATGGATGAATGAATGAATGAATGAATGAATGAAATAGATTTTCTTTAACCGTCAATAATTTTCCAACCCAAAAGTTTATAAGAACAAGAAAGCTTAGTGATGTAGTTAGTGATGGTGTAAGAGCTGTTCATATGTCATCATGTCATCTTGCCATTGTGGTGTGAGGCATTTATTTTGAAGCAAAAATGTGGGATTTTTGTTTGTTTATTTGTTTGTTTGTTTGCAGGGGGATCATTTTTTTGAGTGGGGGATAACGATAGATAATGAACTGAAAATCTGTTTTCGTCTTCTTTTTTCTTTGTTTTCTTTAATATTGCATAATTTAAAAATTATTTTGTATATAATAATAATTTATAAATAATTCAGCTTAATATAATTCTTCTACGGTTTTCTGAATCTTCTGTAATTATGTAGAAGTATTTCAGTATTTGCATATGTCTGAGGCAACAAATAACCCATCCATCCATCCATTTTCTGTACCGCTTATCGTACACAAGGTCGCGGGGGAGCCTGGAGTCTATCCCAGGTAACTCGAGATACAAGGCATGGGACATCCTGGAAAGGGTGCCAATCCACCTCAGGGTACAATCGCACACACGTTCACACACTACGGACAATTTGGAAATACCAGCCTACAGCACATTTTTGGACTGGGGGAGGAAACCGGTGTACCTGAAGGAAAACCCTAAAGTATGGGCAGAGCATGCAAACTCCCTGTACACACAGGACAGAGGTGGGAATGAAACCCCTAACCCCCGTAATAATAGTAATGAAAAAAAAAGAAAAAGGCACTGAGTGTTTCTCATATTTCCCAGAATTCTTGTAAAGCACAAAATCCCTTGGTACGTCCTGCTTTATTTATGTTGCTTGCCAGCAGGCTCGCTAATTATTGCTTTAGTTCAGGTTTTGCATGCTCTAATATAAAATGCAGGGTTTCTAATAAAAAATGTCATGTTGATATTTTTCTTTGGTAGGACGAGACTGAAAAATGAGCCACTATAGGCCTACCTTAGCAATGGAGTGAATGCATTTGTATCCACTGTCTTGTATTTTCCCCTTCTCTCTCTCTCTCTCTCTCTCTCACACACACACACACACACACACACACACACCACTTTAAAGATCTAGAAAAAGATAGAATGGAGGGATAGAAATAACACTGTTCACTTCGCTAAAGTTCGGCTTTAGCTTCTGACAGCCCTTTATTCTGGAAATGGTACAAAGGCAGAAGGATGTAAACAATTTGACAGTTTGCATAAAAAAGCACCAATGACTTGCAAAATTTTGAAATAGGTCAAAAGGTCCTACTCACACACAACCTGATCAGATACTCAAAGTATCTCATTACTACATTTTATAAAGCAACCAAATGTTACCAATAAGCCATCAAGCTGTGTTTACATTTTAATACGATTGTTATAAAGACACATTTTGGAATGTGAGCGGTGCCATGACTGTGCAAATGAGAGTCCTCTCTTACGCTCTGAATAGCCTGTCTGCTCTGTTTACTTATATGGTGCTGATAGCTGAATCTTTTATCAGTTCTTTAATATGGTATCTGTTTTTAATGCTAAATCAGAGACAGCTAGTCCAAATGAAGATTTGTATACTATGTATTATTGACTCTGTGTGTGCTTGATCAGTGACCTCTGACCCTACTCTCACTGCCTGGTTCTTCCTAATTAAATGGCAGAGAGAGGGAGAGAGAAATAGAGAGACAGACAGACAGAGAGAGAGAGAGAGAGTGATGTTAGGAGGGGGTAGTAGGGAGATATTGTACAGGCATGAGTGGGAGATGAGATGAAACAGAGCGAGAGAGAGAGAGAGAGAGAGAGAGAGAGAGAGAGAGAGAGAGAGCGATTGAGTGGGAGGGAGCGAGTGGGAGGAGGTGTGCAGGCCAGAGAGAAAGGACTGGATGGAGTAGGAGAGCTGTTGAAAAGCAAGAGAGGGAGGGGTGAGTGTGGTGCTTCTGCAAAAGGACTCTACCCATGACTCAGCAGTCTCCCCCGATAAACATGTCTCTACCCTGCTGCTCCAGAGAAACAGGCCACCGAGATGACTCAAGGGAATGTGTGCCTTGCCACATCACTGTCATTTCATTGGAACTGATTATTGTAGTTATTGTTATTATAGTTATTGCCTTGATTTGACTTCATTATTTATGGCATTTTGTTTGTCACTTCTGGTTCAAAGCTTTGTCACATGCATGTACAGGAAAACAGGAACAAACACAAACTACCCAAAGGTACATAAATAATACAGTTACTGTCTTATTTAATGCTATCTTATTTGCTCTGAGAGATGTGATATCTACATTTATACCAGTGCAGGATTCTTGAATCTGATTGGTGAGAAGGTATGCATTATTTCTGTATAACAGCACGGCTCGGAGAGTAGTTCCTGCTGTAACCTGAATGACAGGTTTATACACTCAGCAAAAAAAAGAAACATCCACTCACATTCAACTGCTTTTAATTCCAGCAAATTTCTTAATGTGTAAATATTTGTATTAACATAAATGGATTCAACAGCTGAGACATGAACTGAACAAGTTTCACAGACATTTGATGAATAGAAATGGAATAACGAGTCCCTGAACAAAGGGGGGGAGGGGAGAGGTGTCAATATTAAAAGTAACAGTTACTATGTGGTGTTTCCACCAGCTGCTTTAAGTACTACAGTGCATCTCATCCTCATGGACTGCACCAGATTGGTCAGTTCTTGCTGTGAGATGTTACTCCACTCTTCCACCAAGGTATTTGCAAGTTCTCAATCACGTCTGGGGGGACACATGGTTGCATGTAATTTTCCACCGCAAGGACGATCAGTTGTCCTTCCTGTCTCCCTGTAGCACTGTCTCAGGCGTCTTACATTACAGACATTGCAGTTTATTGCTCTGGTTACATGTGCAGTCCTCATGCCTCCCTGCAGCAGGTCTATGGCATGTGTACGCAGGTGAGCAGGAACCCTAAGCATCTTTCTTCTGGTGTTTTACAGAGTCAGTAGAAAGGTCTCTTTAGTGTCCTATCTTATTGTAACTGTGACATTATTCGCCTACTGCCTGTAAATTGTTAGTGTCTTAATGACTGTTCCACACGTGCAGGTGAAATAATTGTTTATGGTTCATTGAAGAAGCATGAAAAACATAGTTTAAAACCTTTCCAATAAAGATCTGTAAAGCTTATTTGGATTTTACAAAATTTTCTTTATAATACAGTCTCCTGAAAAAGGGACTTTTATTTTTTTGCTGAGTTTATTTATGTGCTTGGTCTAATACATTATTGTTTCTATAGTAACAGCTCATACACAGAGATTTATATGACGGACACTGTACATATACATTAGAGTAATATAAAGCAGATTTAATTTTTATAAAACGTTATTGTTTAACAAAGTGAAACATATAGTCATTGATGTGCTGATGATTTTTTTTTTGTTAGGAGACGTTTATTTAACATTTATGGATGGAGTCTCACATGCCAGCACTTTGTAACAGTCATTGTGCTTTGCAAAGTTTCCCAGCAGAGGAAAGTCTTCAGGAGTGATGAGTTTACAGTTTCTGGTTTGTCTATAATATGACAAGCTGTGTGTTTTGTTTTGTTTTTGAGACAGAAAAAGTGATAACAGAGACTAACTTCTCTCTTGGACATTCCACAACATTAAATCTAACTCTAAACCATTAAAAATATGTGATGCGTCATTCATTAATAGATTAAACATCGTAATCTTTCAAAAATTGCTGTTGTAAAAGCAGATTAACCCACTCCAGATATTAACACACTCCAACCTGCAAAATATTAAACACTTACACTCCATGTAAAACGTTCATTTGAAATGACTCATTCCAAACTGAAGCACCTATTATTTTTTCTGATGTTGTAATTCAATCATTTCAGCTCCAAGGATTTGTTCTTGGGTCCAGATGTAGAATCCTGCTTCCTGTGACTACATGCTATAAATGTTTACTATAGTTAATGAATAATTACCATATCATTTACAATATATGTCAAATAACTGAATAATGTTTTTATGTTGAAGGTGAATATTTTATTCAGGGACACGGGGTGATCAGGGTCACTGTTACATTGGGAACGCAGGAGTTTTAAGCTGCATACATTTGGAGGTGGAGTGAGCTATGGCCTCATGACTTATTGATAATCAAATCAATTTTCTTTAAGCAGAGATTGTAAATGGTAAATAGTCTACGCTTATTTATAAACGGTCACCTTTCAACCTTAGCGGTTCTACAAAGCGTTTTACACTGTGTCTCACTCACCCATTCACACACACACTCACACACCAATAGTAGCAGATCTGCCATGCAAGGCGCTAACTTGCCATCGGGAGCAACTTGGGGTTCAGTGTCCTACCCAAGGACACTTCAGCATGTGGAGTCATGTGTGCCCGGACTCAAACCAACCCTGCGATTACTGGACAACCTGCTCTACCACCTGAGTCACAGCCACCCTTTGTGTATTGATTACAATAATTATACAACAGCTTAGATAAATTCTCAAATCAAAAGGATTCATTCATTATTTTCGCTACAGTTACAGATGTATTGAAAGGAAAGTGAGGAATGCACTCTCATCACAGCTAAATGCCGTGTCCATGATAAGATTATCATGTTGGTGATACAGATGCAGGTCCTATTTACAGAATAAACTATGTTTATATAAGTATTTATAAGTATCTGGTTTTTATAAGTGTTTATAAGTATTTGGTCTTAATGGCAATGTTGAAAGGACAAGAGTGATGCTGAAGCTTTTGTATGCAGGGCCTGGTTTAGCCTGTCTAGATTGGGGGTGAAGTCAAAATGTTTGACTGGACATCTTTGACAATCATCATATTTACCAATGAAATATAAGATTTGTGCCATAATGAAGAACTGCAGGCTGTCTGCAGTATGTTTTCTTTACCTTTTAATTAACATTTTTATCTTCATATGTGATAAGACAGATAATTAACACATCCATCCATTTTCTGTGCCACTTATCCTACAAAGGATCACAGGAGCCTGGAGCCTATCCCAGGGGACTCAGGGCACAAGGCAGGGGACACCCTGGATGGGGTGCCAATCCATCGCAGGGCACAGCCTACAACACATGTGATTGGACTGGTGGAGGAAATGGGAGTACCTAGTGGAAACCCCTGAAGCACAGGGAGGACATGCAAACTCCACACACATAGGGCAGAGACGGGATTTGAACCCACATCACCAGAGGTTTGAGACAAACGTGCTAAACCACTAAGCCACCATGCCCCTCTAAATAATTAATATTTTATATAATAAATATCTGTACTTTACAATATCATTTGTGGGCCCAAACCTTCAACAGGAGAAGCAGATGTACAGTTGCAATCAAAATTATTCACACCCCATTCAGGTTTATTGTCAAAATTGACAGACTTTCAGCTGTTTGCAATGAAGTAATCAAACAAAAGCAGTTGAAATAGTTCGACACAATGAATTCTTCAAGTGGTTTCCCCAAATTCAACTGAAATGCAAGTTGTAATGATTTCTCCAGTTTCAAAATTATTCAACCCCCTGAATAGAATCCCTCACAACAGCACAAATATGCAAAACAGGTGTTGTCTCAAGCACACCTGATGCGACTAATCTAGGGCACCAGGTGTGCTTGAGCTGGAACACATGAACTGGCAAGGGGCAGAAAAAGGAAGCTATTAACGGCTGCAAGCAGATTTCTGAGAAGGCAGGTTGTGAAAAACCCTCGAGTGACTGCAAAAGACCTGCAGCAAGACTTGGTGGCAACAGGCACTGAAGTTTCAGTGAGCACAGCAAGGCACGTACTAAACACAGAAGGTTTCCATGCCATAACTCCAAGTTGTACACCACTACTGACCCAAAAGCACAAGAAAAGTCGCTCAAAATCATATAAATAAGCCACAGAAGTTTTGGGATTCTGTTCTGTGGAGTGATGAAACAAAACTGGAACTTTTCAGCATGATGGATCAGCGGTGTGTCTGGAGGAAGAAGAATGAACAAAGAACACTCTGTCCACAGTCAAGCATGGTGGTGGCTCGGTGATGCTCAGGGGCTGCTTTGCATGCTCTCGCACTGGAAACCTGCAGCGTGTGGAAGGCAAGATTGATTCATTGAAGTATCAGGAGAAAACGTCATGCCATCTGGGAGGAAGCTGAAGCTTGGGAGTCACTGGACCTTACAGCAGGACAATTATCCCAAGCATACCTCAAATTCCACTAAGGTTTGGTTGCAGAAGAAGTCGTGGAAGATTCTACAGGGTCATCACAGTCACCTGACTTGAACCCCATAGAAAATCTCTGGTGGGATTTGAAGAAGGCGGTTGCAGTACGCAAACCCAAGAATATTACTGAACTAGAGGCCATTGCTCATGAGGAATGGGCTAAGAATCCTCAGGAACGCTGCCAGAAGATATGCATCTCATTTGCAGCAGGTAATAACAGCAAAAGGGTGCTCTACTAAGTAAAAAAGATGCTTGCCATGCAGGTGCTGAATCATTTTGAAACTGGAGAAATCATTATAACTTGCATTTTCAGTTGAATTTGGGGAAATCACTTGAAGTATTCATTGTGTTGAGCTGTTTCAATTGTGTTTGTTTGATTTTTTCATTGCAAACAGCTGAAAGTCTGTACATTTTGACAATAAACCTGATTTGCAGTGGGGGGCGAATAATTTTGATTGCAACTGTACATATGTGTCTAGCTTTACGGAGTGTTCTAGCCATGGACAAACTTTGATACCAACTTGGGTTAAATGCCCTAGGACTTTGTCTAAATATGCACATAGTATATACCCATAGCTGGGATTTGTATTTAAACCATGGCCAACACTAGCAGAGATGCAACTGGAGGAGTATTGTCCCAGGAAGTGTTTAGTCTCCCCATGCTAAAACCACCTGACCAGGCTACTGAATATGAATGTATTAATGAAACGGGTTTTTGTAGAGAATATACAGAAGCAAAGAGACGATTTGTAGAGAAGATTGTGTTAAATACTCATGACAGTAATTACAATGTCACATAACGATAGTGAGTGCAGGTTTGAACAAAGCAAAAGGTTTGAAATGCACATACATACACAACACAAACCAGTTCAGGCAGAGGTTAAGTAGAAAACAGATTGTTTGATATAACTCTCCAGTAATCACCTGAGGACCTGGTTGTAAAATCACTTGGAATTCCAACTGACAACTTGATACTTGACATTTATCCTCTGAGAAACTCTGTTTGATGGAATTTGCACATAAATAGGTGCTTCTTGTGTGCAACTAAGTCTATATCAGATCTGTGTGGTAGTCGTAGCATACTGTGTGTGTGCGTGTATGTGTGTGTGTGTGCGTGCGTGTGTGTGTGCAATGGTCCAGAATGCACTGTCCCTTCTGGCCAGCTCACAGGAAGCCAACAAAATGTGTGTTTCTCCTGCAGTGCTTCATTTCTTCTTCTTTTGCATGAGTGTTTATTTGCGTGTGTATTCAGGCTATGTGATCATTGCTGCATGAGCATATCTGATGTGTGAATATCTCTGAGCAGATGTACTATAACTCTTAAATTGTTATTCGGGCTTAATAAATAAAAATAGGACTGAGATATCACACTCTCAGCCAGCCATTTTGCTACAGAGTCTGCTTTATAAGGAAGGGAGGTGTTGTGGAGTTGTGGGTGAGTGTGCCATTTGGAAAATATATGGATAGCGGGATGAGTGGAATGTGTCACCAAAACCATCAATCCTCCTACACACAGCTACTGTGCTTTTTTTTGGTGCCAACCCCCCCCCTTCCGTTGTGGAGGTCATTGTTCCGGTTGATGACTCAAGGCTTGTGCTGCTAATTGTTAGCACTGAAAGCTTAATGCAAGACTTCAGGGAAGAGAAAAACATGCATGTGTGGGTGTATGACAGAGAAATTGAGAGTGTGGATGTGTATTTGTGTATAAGGGAGTGGGACAATACCGCAAATGGAGCACCTGATTAGCCCTCTGCACCTTCACCTGTGCATTGCCATGGAAACGCAGGGTTCCTCTCTAGACTGTCTGCATCACCTGCAGCCTTGATTTGTCGTCTCTTTCCGACTTTCGTACGAGACACAATTCTCTGTAGAGGAAGAATACGCCACACACTTGGTGCTGCCTGTGCTTGTGAAAAAAGAAAGCGTGGGAACTAATCTGTACACACACACACACACACACACACACACACACACACACACACATACACACACACACACACACACACACACACACACTGCAAGAACTTTGAGCATAGTGCAAAAGTGACTGACAATAAATATCTGTCCTTATGGATTTCCTCAAGGTTTCTTCACGCCTTCTTGTGTTTGTGTGTGTGTGTATGTGTGTGTGTGTGTGTGTGCGCGTGTGTGAGAGAGAGAGACAGTGTGTACGTGATGGCCTCAAGGTAGAATGGTACATGACTCCACTGCAGTGAAACCATTGCCACTTCGCTGGATCGATGGAAGGACTGCACCTCCGTAGTGTTGTCTCTGCCCCGACACTGATTTATAGTCCACAAACCCTAGCACACAGCTACACACACTAATGTTTTGCCATGGACTGCAATGTGATTGCTTTAAGCTACACTATGAAACAAAGTCCTCGCTCTGTCTGCTGCCATTACTTCTAAAGCATCTATGATTAGAGTTACTAATCTTGATGGTGTATTTGAGATCAATAATGCTGCACACTGAGGAATATGACACTCCTGAAGCTTTATGAGCCCAGAAAGAGACTGTATTTTAAAAAAAGAAAAGAAAAGATAATTGCATAATTTATCATGGCACAGTAGCATGTCATTACTGTATGTTAACAGTGAGCTGATACTCGTCTGTGTACTGTGGGACTTTATTAAAAGCTTATCACGAACCAACACTTCATCAGTCTAAACTGCCAGGGCTGAATAACAGAAAGGGATATGGCAAAAGACAAACACTGTTTATATATTCCTGTTTGCCTACTGAATACAAACGCACATCCTATCCTTGCACTATTTTTACTCCTTGCTCAATGCCCTCCTCCAACTCCACTTATGTAATTTTTCAAGATTTAGTTCATTCATCTTTACAGCTCCTCACCGTCAGTGCATGCATAGAGTTTACTGCTCTCCGGTTTCTGCTCACTGTTCTGACTCGGCAAAGTAGGAGGAAAAGAGCAGAGGAGGGAGGCGAAGGCTCTGAGTGAGTGTGCCAAGCGCAGACGCTGTGCAGCACTAGTTGAAGAAAGATGGCCAGCAGCAGGGAACTCTAAAGGCATCCATCTGCCCTCAACTACTGAAATTCCACACAAGCATTGGTCACTTCAGGGCAGTAAGAGCAGGTGGATATTACCAGAGTGCTTATTACACAAATGAATTGTAGAAAAGAGTGTTGAATGAATGTGTTCATATTCAGAACATATACAGTGTTCGTATTGTGTGGTAGATAAGGAGGTTATCTTAGACATGCAGGTACCAGAATGTTTAAAATATTTTTAAGAACTAAAAACAACAAAACAAATCTCATTAGCATTTGATTTTACAGCACTTAGTATTTAAAAAGACACAAAGTGGAATAATTTTTAGGTTTTCGACATGGACAGTGCCTTGTATGAGTATTCACCCACTTGAACTTTTTCACATTAAAGACCAAAGAGCAGAACAATTCACAGAACACTATTACATTTATTATTTAAAAAATAGAAAGAATATGACACTGCCATGTCTCTCTGCCTGCAAATGTCAGTAATCGGGTCGGGGGGGATTAGTTAATGATGCAACCAAGAGTAATGCCGGACATCATGCTACCACCATCATGCTTCACAGCCTGCCATGATGGTGTTTTCAGGGTGATGAGCAGTGTTGGGTTTCCATAACTCTTTGTGCCAACGGCAAAAAGGTGTAGATAAACTTTTTCTACATTTAGAAGATTTGTGTCTTAGTAAACACGGCTTTTCATAAACAACAAACTGTAGGGCTCACAACTCTCCATAAAGCCCAGCTTTGGAGAGTGTCTGCCTATGATTGTTTCTCTCATGTGATTCGTGGATCTCTCCAGCTCCTTCAGAGCTACTCTTGATCATTTTTTACTTCTCTGACTAATACCCTCCATACCCAGTCAGTGAAGTCTGGTGTATGGACTCCTCTAGGTAGAGTCATAGTCGTGCCATGTTCTTTACATTTTAAATAATGGATTTATTGGTGCTCAGTAGGACTTTTAGATTTCTTTTTTAAATAACCAATCCCTGATTGATACATTTCTAGAACTTTGCCTTGGACTTGTTTTGATAGCTCATTGGTCTTCATGCTGTTTGTTTAGTTGTGTTCTCTGTTCATGAGGCCTTCCAGCAACTGGTGTGTTTATACTGAAATTATGTGACAATTTATTTGCACATTATCATTCACAAATTCAAAATTACCTAATTTTTTCGCTAAAATGGTTCATTTCCTCAGTTTAAACATTTGATATGTTTTCCATGTTCTACTGTAAATAACATATGGGTTACTGAGATTTGCCAATCACTGTATTCTGTTTTTATTTACATTTTACACAGCGTCCCAACTTTTTTGGAATTGGGGTTGTACGAGAGATTGTTGTCACATGGAGCATGTTACCAGTACTTGCGAAATATTCCTGCAGCTCCTCTTGGGCATTGCAGTAGGTCTCCCAAACTTCCCAGATCTGTTTTCTTCTTTCTTGTTCATTTTCTACATTTTTGGAGGGACATTACGTTCTTGGTGATGTCATAGTGATGCCATATTTTCAACGCTTGTTGTAGGAAATGTGTTCCGTGGTTCACCTAATGTTTTGGTAATACTTTTGTACCCCTCTACTTATCAATACTATTCAACAATGAGATCCATTACATTCTTTGTAAGCACTTTGACTTCAGCAGGCTTCAGATGTGAAGAAATTTTGTTGGTTGCTACCACATGAAAGGAAATAAAACTGACATCACAAAAACTTGCAATTTTAACAGGAGTATGCAAACTTTTATACCCGTTGTACTCGCTAAGCACTGAATTTTCAGATGGTAAGTATTACCACACTTCAGTAAACACAGGTTTATCTATAAACAGTATACAAGTAGAGGCCACAAATGTGTGCTAATGCTTAGCATTATGTAATTATTTAATATTAAGCTGAATATCATAACATTGGTTTTGATAATTTTATGTCCAAATATGGATTTTAGCACGAACACTGCCACATTTATGGTATTTCTGGTATGCTGCTCACATTAGTATGTATGTACTTCTGAATTTTTAACTTCAAGTTATGTTAAGTTAATATCAATAACTTCAAGTTATGCCTCCATGTGTTACTTTTTGTTATATGATTGTAAGGATTACAAACTTTATTGATATATATTTATATACATATACATATACATATACATACACATACATAAAATTGTGAACACTGTAGCACAATTCACTGCTGGACATAAATAGTAGTTTTCACCTGAGTTACTATAATTGAATAATTGAATATACAACATGCAAAATATAGAACAGCTATTACGTAGTAATTACTACATATTTACCTAATTAATAATAAATAAATAAATAAATAAATCATATGGACTCACATTTTAGTATGCAATTAAATTGTAAAATAAAGTACTGCCAATGTTTCTCTATACTGGCTCTTAGAGGCTGTTGTATCAGCAATGTAAATATTTGTATAATATTGCAAATATGGACACTGGATCCATCAAGATCATTTGCACGAGTGAACATAATCTGTATCTGTAGTTTCCAGCTGGAAAATAATCAAATGAAGAATCCATTCATTATACATTTTGGCCATTAAATTATTCAATTCAAAAACAAACACTACTAACTTTTTTTAGTGCCACATAGTTCTTAATTTATAAGTGAGACCAGCCCTCAATGCACTCATTTAACCTTATGATGTATAAAAAGCTTCAATACCCATATGTGGTCTATCCCATCATGCTATCCAAACCTTTTACATGTATAGTCCATTGTTTCTTTGAGGAGTAATATGGCCCTACAGCCTTTTATTTACTATTTGTAACGGACACCAATACTAGACGAACAATTGACTTTCTTTGTTTTGCCCATACCTGGAAGCCTACCGGTTTAATGGTCGTCGCTCTGCTCGTAAGGTTCATGTCAGGTCTGTGTACTACTGTCCCCAGTGGCAGACAAATATAAGCAAACAATGAATAATTTAAATCTGTGACAAAAAGCTGGCTGAAAATAGTGCACATTTGTTCAGATAGTATTGTATTGTTTACTGCTGCTCTCAGTCTGCTTAGTTTAGATTACATTACAGGTATCAGGTCAGTCATGGTGATGTAATGAGCCTGAGGGGACGCCGTCTGATTGTTCTTATAACTGTGGGGCTTGGTAGTAGGACAGAGCTGCCTGTAAAGTGTGTGTGTGTGTGTGTGTGTGTGTGTGAGAGAGAGAGAGAGAGAGAGAGAGAGGGAGGGAGGGAGAGAGAGCAGGACTGCTGAATAAGCTTGTAATAATGTAGGTGTGGATGCGTGTGAGTGTGTAAGTGCGTGTGTGTGTTTGGGGGGGGGGGGGGGGTGCTGCTGATGGTGGGATGGGGGTGAAGGGGGGGTGCTGAGGCACTGCAGTACTGCAAGAAAAAACTCCTCAGAAGGCAGAGTGCACACAGGCAGATCTTATCAACTAAACACAGCCTGAATATGAAGAACATGGTGAGACTTTCTTTGACATGCAACATTCTTCCATCCACAGAAACGACTCAGGTGCTGTTTTATCCCTGCTCACAGCTGGTGTTTACGCTAAAGCAGCATTGCATTGATTTCATTAAAAAAAAAAAAAAAACTTCTCCTTCTCTTCTACTATTCTACTATTCTCCTTTCCCCAATCTCCTTCTCTTTTCTCTCCTCTTTCTATCCCCGACTCACCCTGCCCAGCTCTCTGTGTCTCATTACACCCATCCACAGAGATGAATGTCACCATGGGCTCACTCTGACACTGGGCTGCCCTTCGCTTTTTCTCTCTGATGCACTCTGTCCTCTTGGCCACCTCATATTTTTCTATCCCTCTTTTATTATTTGTATTCTGCCACTTCTCTAAACCAATCTCTCTAATACACATCCACTCCAAATAGCTTTGTCCACTCTCACACATACATATATTTCACCAAACAATAAACATTTACTGTAAATGCAATTCTGCCTCTCTCTCTCTGTGTGTGTGTGTGTGTGTGTGTGTGTGTGTGTGTGTGTGTGTGTGTGTGTGTGTGTGTGTGTGTGTGTGTGTGTGTGTGTGTGTGTGTGTGTGTGTGTGTGTGTGTGTGTGTGTGTGTGTGTGTGTGTGTGTGTGTGTGTGTGTGTGTGTGTGTGTGTGCATTTAGGGGTGGCTATGGCTCAGGTGGTAGAGCAGGTTGTCCACTAATCGTAGAGTTGGCGGTTTGATTCCCGGTCCACATGACTCCACATGCCGAAGTGTCCTCGTGTAAGACGCTGAACCCCAAGTTGCTCCCAATGGCAAGTTAGCGCTTTTCATGGCAGCTCTGCTACCATTGGTGTGTGAATGGGTGAATGAGACACAGTGTAAAGCGCCTTGGATATAAGTGCGCC